>NC_086361.1:24364130-24529130 GCF_036324505.1 Eleginops maclovinus
GGGTCCTTCTCTCTCTACAGTCTGCTAGGGTCTCTTTGTGTCTTTGTGGTCATGTCCTGATCCCCTCAACTGTTCGGAGACCTGCGAGGCTCCAGCAGCTTGATGGGCACTCAGGGAATATCTCCAAAGCTGTCATGATGTTTGTTTGCAAAAAGGAAAAAGCGACTGAACGGCGTTGAAGCTTTTTGTTCTTGTCTTCTTGGTTTTGTAATCTGCCATGCTGACAGTACTCTGGTTATGGGCCATGATGCTGATCTTCATGCAGCTGTTAGACAGAGCCAGGATCTGTTTGGAGACCCATCATCATCATCATCATCATCATCATCATCATCATCATCATCATCATCATCACTCATGTTTTATTTTACTGTGAGGAAACAGCAGGTATGTCACTGTCCGATGACATGAAGACCTCTCCGTCTTTACGGGTTCCTTTTTTATCGGCCTGACCTCTGGGTTCTTATTGTAACCATGACGACAAAGCAAACTAATAGTTTTCCCACGAGAAGCAGACCATAATCATCACGGTGTCCCAACATGAAACTGATTTCTGTGTGTTGATAAAGAGGGCAGGAACAGTGCACAGTTATAATTAACAGACTAAAGCACACACACACACACACACACACACACACACACACACACACACACACACACACACACACACACACACACACACACACACACACACACACTCACTCCCTCCATCTAATCTTAGCTTCCTGCTGAAACCTGTTGCTGTCTGCCTGAGAAAAACAAGTCACTGCTGCAAGAACAGTGTGTGGGCGGTGGTGTGTGTGTGTGTGTGTGTGTGTGTGTGTGTGTGTGTGTGTGTGTGTGTGTGTGTGTGTGTGTGTGTGTGTGTGTGTGTGTGTGTGTGTGTGTGTGTGTGTGTGTGTGTTTGTGTGGGCAGAAAACCAACACACACACATTTTCCAGACTGGTCGATGTTAAAGTGACAGATGGAAGACAAGAAAACAGGAGAGGTCAATACAAAGCTCTGTGTGTGTGTGTGTGTGTGTGTGTGTGTGTGTGTGTGTGTGTGTGTGTGTGTGTGTGTGTGTGTGTGTGTGTGTGTGTGTGTGTGTGTGTGTGTGTGTGTGTGTGTGTGTGTGTGTGTGTGTGTGTGTGTGTGTGTGTGTGTGTGTGTGTGTGTGTGTGTGCGCGCGCGTGAGTGAGTGTGTGTGTGTGTGTGTGTGTGCTTGTATGCATTATAATTTAGATTTAAACTAAACATCATTTCATTAGTCAGCAGTATTTTCAGTCCCAACAAACTGAAATCAATCCCCTCATCAGAACTCTTTATAACCCGGCTCTGCTGTGATTGGTCCACTGCTTAGAGATGAGAGATGTCCCGCCCCTTAGCCTAAAATCACCTACAATGTGTTGGAGAGCTAGCCAATGGAAGCGAGTGTTCCACAGTGATGTCATTTTGGCCTCTGGACACCATTTGCATGCACTAACACCTATAAAACTACGGGGGGGGGGGGGGCATAGAAGAACAACAGGGCCTTTTTAATTAAATCCGACCTAGATTAGGTGACGATGTAATCCTTAAGTGTTTGTCGGGGACATGGTCTCCCCGCAGATTCCTCCAGAGGTCTTCGTCTTCATGAAGCAGTTTGATACGTTTTCAGACTCTTTCTAAGCGCTGCTCTCACGCCGGCAGGCTGTGGGCGGCGTTTTGTTTTCTGCAAACACACAAAGAGAGAAGCTTCCCACCAGGAGATTAAAAGCTCTGCTGGATTTAAATGCTTCTACCAGAGGGTGGGACCAAGTCACTGTTTGGCAAGTCCCAAGTAAGTCCCAAGTCTCAGCAGTCAAGTCCAAGTCAAGTCCCAAGTAAAGACAGAGAAGGGCAAGTCAAGTCCAAGTCCAAGTAACACCAAAGCCAAGTCGAGTCCAAGTCCAAGTCCCAAGCTTCTTCGAGTCCTGAACAAGTCATCATGTACTCTTCACTTAATAATGCCATTATCAGACTAACGATCACACAATTTCAACATATCAACCTAATCTTCAGTATTTTTTTATACATACAGATTAAACTATGCATATATTTTATATATCTGTATATACGCATGCGCCCAAAGACCTTCAAAGTATTGTGTGTGAATGGTGGGTTAGAAATGTATGAGCACGGAAGGCACCACTGTCATCCTAAAGTTGGTAAAGCGCCTTGACTAGTGAGGCATGGACTGTGTGGATGCATGTAACTGGCATTGATGCTTCAGTGGATGCCAGTTACAGTAGGTCAACATTTTGCTTAAATCACAAAGAAACCTAATATTTCAATAAAACAATGTTTAATCTGCATAACAATTAAGCAGCATGACTAACACACAATGAAAGGTGCTGGGGGTAGGCGCTTGAGAGACAGACAGACAGAGAGAGAGACAGAGTACACCTCCCTAATCTTAGTTATTTGTGTACATACCTGCAAACTCAGAAGGGCTGAAAAAGGTGACAAACTAAACCGTTGTAGGGGGGTCTGGGGGCATCCCCCCCCACCCCCCCCAGCCTTTGTACACGTTGCCTAGCAACGTCGCACATGCGCATTATATCCTGCTCCGCTCCGAGTTATAGTAGTAGGCTATTCATGGGAAACGCATGAACAGCACGTTAAGATCTCGGCCAAGGTCGTCATTAAAAGCAGTTGTTCATTATTTAAGTGAAGCGGCGGTAACGCCAGTGTTTAACACGGTGTTAAACACGGTGTTAAACAAGGTGTTAAACACGCAAATGCCGGTTGGTGTGCGTACGGTACTGAGTGTTTATCGGTCCACGGCCGTAATGAACGTGTCGCATTGGTCCATATGTAATGCGCACGTTCTGTTGTTCCCATTGGCATAGAGCTATTGAACATTAACTTTAACAAAGGATACGGATAACATATAGCCCACGGCAGTTCTGTCATTGTATGTATAGCCTATATTTGTATTACGCTATCATCATTCAACATGTAGAATGAACGTGTTATCTATAGAGTCGATTTACATAGATAATTCACAACCATGAACCTAATCTGGATCTTAAACCTGCCAATTGCAACTGAGAGAGACGCAGACCAGACGGACAGCTCTCGACTAGGCTTCCCTTCCGTGGCACAATTGCATCTTTTCCGTAGATGAAATCCGGGGAAATCGTGAATATTAATGAGGGGAAACCCGGGGATTATCCAATCACGCTGGTTAGGTCCCTGATCCAATCCAAAAAGGCCAAAATCCACCACATGATTGCATTGCTCGCACTTGCCTGCCGGCTCTCTCACTTTGCGGTCTTTGGGGCTTCGCAGGTTCGCATTGCAGGGAAGGATGTCCATGATCAGGAAATTTAGCTTTTGACTCGAGGCATGTCAAGTCATTACAAGTAAAAGAGGCAAAGTCCGAGTCAAGTCTCGAGTTAATAGTATTCAAGTCCAAGTCGAGTCGTAAGTCATGCCGAATTTGATCAAGTCAAGTCTGAAGTCATTAAAATCATGACTCGAGTCTGACTCGAGTCCAAGTCATGTGACTCGAGTCCACATGTCTGGCTTCTACAGTCTGTTCCTCAAGCTGAGTTTAAAGTCTGAAGGCTGATTAGAGTTAGACCCGTCTGAGAAGACACTCTGACTGGATCTACGAGCTGTTCCTGAACCTGAAGGCAGCACGAGTTTCAATTCAGATGAGTGTGGAGAAAACCCCTTCCTCACCAGATGCTCTACGGCAGGGGTATTCCACTAAAACTCAACCAGGTCCAGTTAGAGGAAATGTCCTCAAGCAAAGGTCCGGACCACCAACATGTCTAAGTGGTTCTGAATGAGTGTGATATCCATCAGCTGAGACAGCTGTATCAACGTCTGCATGGAATCAACAACTGACTGTCATCAAACAAACAAAGGACAACAACAACAGAACCAGAACCACACTGTAGATATGTTAGTGTTCCACTCGGGCTCAGAACCATACTGTAGATATGTTAGTGTTCCACTCGGGCTCAGAACCACACTGTAGATATGTTAGTGTTCCACTCGGGCTCAGAACCACACTGTAGATATGTTAGTGTTCCACTCGGGCTCAGAACCACACTGTAGATATGTTAGTGTTCCACTCGGGCTCAGAACCACACTGTAGATATGTTAGTGTTCCACTCGGGCTCAGAACCACACTGTAGATATGTTAGTGTTCCACTCGGGCTCAGAACCACACTGTAGATATGTTAGTGTTCCACTTGGGCTGTGTTTAGAATCAGAGAGAGAGATCAGTAGCTTTTGGAAATGTGTGCATCTCAAATCAGAACCATCAGAACCATCAGAGCCATCAGAACCATCAGAACCATCAGAGCCATCAGAGCCATCAGAGCCATCAGAAACATCAGAACTATCAGAACTATCAGAACCATCAGAACCATTAGAACTACCAGAACCATCAGAGCCATCAGATGGGTGGGTGGATGGATAGAACGCGTTCTGATGGTTCTGATGGTGCTGATGGTGCTGATGGTGCTGATGGTCTTTTAGAAATCTATGTCTTCATGAAGCTGTTTTTAATCCAGTCAAATCTGGTGAATGGTAATGTCTCTGACCCCCCCCCCCCCCCACTTCTTCTTCCAGATCCTGCAGCTCCTCTCTTCCTGCAGAACCTTTTCATACAACGATGCCTTCAGGCTCCGGCCTCTGTTTTCGTAACGCGATGCCTTCAGCTCCGGCCTCTGCTTTCGTAACGCGATGCCTTCAGGCTCCGGCCTCTGTTTTCGTAATGCGATGCCTTCAGGCTCCGGCCTCTGTTTTCGTAACACGATGCCTTCAGGCTCCGGCCTCTGTTTTCGTAACGCGATGCCTTCAGGCTCCGGCCTCTGCTTTCGTAACGCGATGCCTGCAGGCTACAGCCTCTGCTTTCGTAACGCGATGCCTTCAGGCTCCGGCCTCTGCTTTCGTAACATGATGCCTTCAGGCTACAGCCTCTGCTTTCGTAACATGATGCCTTCAGGCTACAGCCTCTGCTTTCTTAACGCGATGCCTTCAGGTTCCGCCCTCTGCTTTCATAACGCGATGCCTTCAGGCTCCGGCCTCTGCTTTCATAACGCGATGCCTTCAGGCTCCGGCCTCCTCCTAGATTTTCACTTTTTTCCGACTTTTTTAAAATTACTTTTACTTCATAATTGGATTTTTTAGACCTGTTTTATTTATAAGAAACAAAATACTTTATTTATCCTGTTGTCTGGGTGGGGGGGGGGGGGGGGGGGGTCAACACCAATAAAGCATCCTAAAGAAATCTTTCGGGGCTTTAAGATTCGTCGTTTCTGTTTCTTTGGATGTCAAAGCCAGGCGGAATGGAAAAGTGAATATTGGCTTCACTATAATACAAATAAAGAGAAATGTCTTCTTGATTTCGGCATATTTTATTCATTTATTTGAATCTTGTTTCTCTGCAGGATCGTCTGAACCAAGATGGCCGACGACCTGTACAGCAGCACCTTCTCAGCATCAGAGTCGGACATCTCCTCCTCTTCCTCCTCCTCCTCCTCCTCCTCCGCCTCCTTCCTGTCGCTCGAACAGCGCGCCGCCTTCGTCTTCGTCCTGATCCTCTTCATCTTCCTCGGCCTGCTGATCGTGCGCTGCTTCCGGATTCTTCTGGACCCGTACCGGAGCATGCCATCCTCCACCTGGACCGACTACATGGAGAAGGACACCTTCGACTACCGGATTTCCTGACAGGCGGCGTGAGGGGCAGCGGCGCTGAGGCAACACCGGTAAACTGAGGCGGCGTCGAGCAGAAACACGGCGCACGATCAGGAAGATAACACGGAGATCTGGAGGCCAAAATACTTTATTCCCAGGACCTGAAACACTTTTACAATTTAAGATTCAACTTATCGCCAATTTGATGCAAAGACAGCCGTTATCTTTGCTCTGTCTTCAGGGGCAAGACATCGCTGACCAAAATAATGATTTCTGCCTCTCACACCTTAAACTCGACTCAAACTACAAGTAAACTTTATTGTTCTGGAAACAAAACAGAGTGTGTTGTCCGAGAAACGTGCGCCTGGTGTTTCTGCTTCCTGTCCGACCGTCGTCTCAGTCTGCCTGGCAGGCAGAACATCCGGGCAAAAAACTAAAACACAGCATCCAAAGATACAGACACTATTTAATCAGGGTTTCACTAATTATGTTCCTCACACGAGCAGATCATTCTCTGTTCTGCACGTGCGACGTTTGGTGTATATTTGAAAACGTGTCAGTGAAGGACCTGCTTATGAAATAACATAATGAGGAATATTCCAGAAAGAATTCCATTCCACAAAACAGAAGTGGAATATTAGGATGATTTGAACTGTCCTTTCTGAAGACATGTTGCTGTGATCTTTTGCCCAGATCCAGTCATTAGCGCCCCCCCACTGTGCTCCTCCTGCAGGAACACTCTGAGGGAGGTTTCTCTGTGGTTTCTACACCTTATCAGACTGCCTGCCAGGCAGCGCGTTGGGGTTGCTGCTCCTCACCACAGAATCTCTTTTTTATTTACTTTTTACTTTCCGTCCTCAAAGTTGACTCGTGTTAACAGAACTTGTGACGAGGACACTGAGGGGTTTTACTGAGCGAGGACCAGACTGTTTCTGATGATGGAAACACAGATCTGAAGGTCCGGAGACCGATTACCGCCAAGGACATCGTGGAGAAGCGATATTTTTCTGACACAAAACCAACAACCATGAGCTTGATTTTGGGTGGTCCAGTTCCCCCAAAATGACTCTCCAGTGCCAAAGGTAGGTCTGCATCAGAGCATCATTCAGTCAGGCCTGTGTGAATTTAAAGTCCAGCGAAGGTCCCAAAGCCTTCCAAGGTGTGTTTGGAAGAAAATGTTCACAAAATGTTCTGGAGATGTAGCGGATTAGGAAGAAGGGGGGCTGTTAGGGACATTGTTCAGAAATACCGTTCACACACACACACGAAGCGCTCTCACACACACACACATGAAGCGCTCTCACACACACACACACACACACACACACACACACACATGAAGCGCTCTCACACACACACATGAAGTGCTCTCACATACACACACACACGAAGCGCTCTCACACACACACATATGAAGCGCTCTCACACACACACATGAAGCGCTCTCACACACACACATGAAGCGCTCTCACACACACACATATGAAGCGCTCTCACACACACACACATGAAGTGCTCTCACATACAACACACTGAGATCCCTCTCTCTCTCTCTCTCTCTCTCTCTCTCTCTCTCTCTCTCTCTCTCTCTCTCTCTCTCTCACACACACACACACACACACACACTGAGATCCCTCTCACACACAGACACAGAGTGTTTCATGTGTGTGTGAGAGCATTTCATGTGTGTGTGTGTGTGTGTGTGTGTGTGTGTGTATGTGTGTGTGTGTGTGTGTGTGTGTGAGAGCGCTTCATGTGTGTGTGAGAGTGCTTCGCCCCTCACATAGGCAGATGCTATTTGCACCCGACGTTGTGGCTGAATAGTCGAATAGCTTCAGAAGGACTATTGTCTCCCGGGCGCTTTGGAGTATTCTACCTGCTGACAGTTCCCTGAACTAGCTGGAAGGGTTGAGTCCATGTTTATGTCTTGGGCTTTTATTGTGAGCGGGACATTTGATCCAGAGAGAGACCCAGGCTGATTTGGAATCTGAATCTGCAGCCGTCACATCAACATGCCCTTCATTAAAGAAGCCACCGCTTGAATCGGCTGCAGACGTTTTTATGTTTGTGTTTCTGTTTTGTTCTTGCAGCTGCAGAGGCCTTCAGAGGTCCTGAAGAAAACTCGTAGTCACAGGTTCACGGTAGGCGGAGGTCTGCCATCAAACCCCCCCCCCGAGAGGAGGAGAATCTGCCTGGGGCCGCAGCCTGGTCACTTCCTGTTTGCATCAAGGCGCTGGAATCGGAGGCCATATCACGGGGACGACACGCCATCAGTTTCCTTCGTTTCCTGGATTCATTTCAGGTTCCTTTACCTCACGGCCCGGGTGGGGGTCTTAACCCTCAGATTGAGCCCCCCCAGCCGGAGGGAAGCATCGAAACACGGATCATTTTATTTCTTTATTTCTGTCCTCGATGGATCACACCTGACTGCACTTGATTTATTTTTACATTTATGGTTGGAACTTTTCTTTTTGTGCAGAAACTTGTGAAAGGTTTGGGGCGGGTGGGGGGGGGGGTGAAAGGCTCAGCAGGACGACTGAGATCCTCACTGATGCAGATTCATTTTAAATCGTCACTCTCTCTGAGTTTTATTTCACTGGGTTTTAATCTCAGCGCCTTGGAGTCTCCTGCTGAGCTTCAGAAAGCTTCAGGGTTTCTTTGGGATCAGCGATGGAGCTTCTGTATCGGCGAGTTAGGAGAAAAACACCAACCGTTTTGAACAATCCTGGTTCTTTTCTCCAAAATTGAATCAGAAAATTTCCCCCAAAAGGGACTCAACTTCTTAAAGAGTTTCTCCCATTTTGTCAAAGAAAATGCATTTCTTAATTTAAGATCGGTTTGTCTCTAAACTCAATCACTCGCTCAAAATTTGGTCCAAATCTCTTTTCCTTTTTCACAAATTTTGTCCACAATTGGAGATCATATCTGTACCAATTTGGACCCATTTCAGTAGGCATCTTAAACAATTTGTGTAAAAAGCCCAAAGAGTCAGTGGTTAGAACTCGTTTGTCCAATCCAAGCTTCACCCTTTCTCTCTTTTCAGTCGCGTTACTATAAGGAGGGGAAATCTTTGAATTGGGATTTTAAAAAGTCAGCATCACTTTTTTATGAAAGACATTTTCCCCAAGTTGGAACCAAAGCTCACCTTTCAATTTTCTCAAAATGTTGAATAATGCATGAGTTAATGCACTTCATTTCTCCACAAAACACACACACACACACACACACACACACACACACACACACACACACACACACACACACACACACACACACACACACACACTCTCTCTCAGCAGCTCACTGCCAAACCCTCTTCCCGTCTCCCCGGATGTCTTCACCTTTCTAATCTCAAACGCACCTTAATTCACTTTATCTGCCTCTCTTATCCGTCCTCTCCTCACTCTGACATTTCTTTAAATGTATTTCACTCCTCCGACTGACGGTGAGATGCCTTCGTGTTTCAGGAGAATATAAAGAAGAGAAATACTGGATAGAGAAAGAAAGAGCAATAAAGAGGAAGGCGTTCCTCTCCGAGTTATCTCTGAAACTCTCATTACTCTGCTGTCAGACCTGCAGGAGGGAAATGTGGGCTTTTATTTAAGGTGTTGGACAGGTATGTGCATGTGTTTCAGGGCAGGGACACTGTTTATATACCGACATTGTGGGGACCAAATACATTCTTATTCACCTACATTGTGGGGATCGAGATATGTTTAGACACCTATAATGTATGGACTCACCTTCATTGCAGACAAATAAGGCAGAGGAAGTTTTTTATGAGGGACTTATTTTTTATTTTATTGGGGTATATTTAATCTTACCTTCGTCTGGACACACTGAAGTTAAGAAACCTGTTAAAGATACAAGCTGGGATGTTTTGGTTTTAGAAAGGTTTATTTGCTCTTATATTGCAGGGACAAAGAACAGTTTGTATTGTCAGGGAGTCACTTCCCATGGACAAATATAAGTTCATATTTTATTTATTAGAGGACTTTATGGGGACACTCAGGTGTATTTGTTTATCTGTTCTTACATTACTTTCCCACGACGACAGCGACTAATCCTTTACCTGCAGGAACACACAGGGACAGCTGGATTTAACACGGAGAGACTGTGACGAGAGAAACATGATTTTCCAGTTTGTTACTTTTTAAATCCATGAGACGACAGAGAAAAGAATCCCTCGAGGTAAACCGGAGAGACTCAGAGAAAATGAGACGTCACTTAAACTCTGCGAACATCGAACGCAGGAAACACACGACAGGAGACTCAATAAAAACAGTCATTTACTGGGACATGTAATGTTCATCCATGCTTTAATGTTCAGAAAGCCCGTTATTCTTCTCATACTGCTCAGTCTGCTCTGATTGGTTAGCTGGCCGCCTCTGTTGTGATTGGTCAACCGCTTCGAGCTGTCCCGCCCCTTAGCCTATCATTTCTGTCAACTGTAATCGCTTAAATGAACTAATAAATTGTATTCAATATCAAGAATGCAATAACATGTTGATATTCAGATTGGGAGAATACATTTAAAGATATATATAATAATATCAACTGTATCTTACTCTTTATATCATTACATGTCATTTACCAAAACTATACCTTTCAACTTAATACATTAAATTCTCAGATTTCATTTTCTTACATTTTATTTCAAAATGAATCGTTAGATATTTGCAGAAAATAATAACAATGAAATAGTTCACATTTTTAATTGTTTGATCTTGTCCTCTCTGACCTTCCATACTTTTATTGGTTTATTAATTTCAAA
This sequence comes from Eleginops maclovinus, assembly GCF_036324505.1. Taxonomy (NCBI): domain Eukaryota; kingdom Metazoa; phylum Chordata; class Actinopteri; order Perciformes; family Eleginopidae; genus Eleginops; species Eleginops maclovinus. Next base: position 24,374,561 of record NC_086361.1, read on the forward strand.
AAGAAAAATACATTTCATTTCATTTCATGGATAGACGTCGTTGATGTAAAAAACGCTTCAGACTGATGCCAGTTTCTTAGCGATGCGTTCACTTGTCTCGTAGTTTCAGCGTCTGAACCCTTTAATTCTGCCGTCTACCTTTCAGCCATCTTCCTCCTCCTCCTCCTCCTCCTCCTCCTCCTGCTCCTCCTCGTCCTTGCCTTACTCTAAGCTGTTTACGTAGAGCGCTCTGTCGCTGCAGTTTTGTACCCTTTAAGAGTCTTTTGTTTTTAATATGCATTTTATTTTATTATCAAACTGACATTTTTTACAGCCTGTAAAAAAACCTGACTGTAAATTCAGTTGTTTTGTGGTTTCTTAAATAGTGTGGTTTTTCAAAGTAAAACTACATTTTTAGTTATAAAATCGTGACTGGAAACATTTGAACATCTGTAACGAGTTCTGGAAATCCCCAGAACTCGTTACAGATGTTCACGATAGTCAATGTTTGAAAATGAAACTCAACTATTTGACTTTCCCAATCTCCTGTGAAATGGTAGAAAACATCAACACCAATATATTTGGTTTTACCGTGCAGATTCTCCTGGCTTGTTGACGTCTGTTTTTTTACCGCTGCAGGTTGTGTGTCTCTGTGTGATCAGAGCTCTTCTATATTTTCTAAGTTGTTGAAAGTTGTCGTAATGAAACCGAAGTGTAGATTTAACTTCCTGCCTTCTGTACGAGCTCTTTTATCAGTCTGCGCTCTTATTTTGTAAAATAAATAAAACTTCCTGTTGGATCAAACTTTATTTTGAAGGTGTGGTTTTTTTCCAGGTACAAAAACCAACACAAAAATCATTCAAATATTTTCTCTAAAACCTCAAACCTCTCTGCTGCTGTCTCCAATAGTTTGATTAGAAAATACTTTTAATTTGAAAACTGATTTCATAAAATACAGTAGTTTATGTCGAAAAATATGCAAACCTTACTTCAACATTTCATGCAGAAAATGCTTTCAATACAACGGAATAAATCAAACTGTCCTCTAGGCTGTGAATCCGTTTCCCTAATGCACGGACGACTCTCAGAAGCAGATCAGGAAGGAAAGGGTTTTGACGTTAAGCTGCTTCTGTGCAGACGGTCATATAGAAATCTAATATTAGCCTGAATTTCTGTGTGTGTGTGTGTGTGTGTGTGTGTGTGTGTGTGTGTGTGTGTGTGTGTGTGTGTGTGTGTGTGTGTGTGTGTGTGTGTGTGTGTGTGTGTGTGTGTGTGTGTGTGTGTGTGTGTGTGTGTGTGTGTGTGTCTGTGCGTCACAGCGAGGCTGACAGATGGTCGACGGGCGACAAACACACAAGCTGAAAAACAGATCTGAGTCACAACTAATACAGAAACGTGCATTTAAGAGACGAGTGTGTCTCTTTGAAAGTACTCTCATCAAAATGTACTTAAAGTAGCGACAGTAAAAGTAGAAGTACTCAGGTCTTGTACTTGAGTAAAGTAGAAGTACTCAGATCTTGTACTTGAGTAAAGTAGAAGTACTCAGGTCTTGTACTTGAGTAAAGTAGAAGTACTCAGGTCTTGTACTTGAGTAAAGTAGAAGTACTCAGATCTTGTACTTGAGTAAAGTAGAAGTACTCAGGTCTTGTACTTGAGTAAAGTAGAAGTACTCAGGTCTTGTACTTGAGTAAAGTAGAAGTACTCAGGTCTTGTACTTGAGTAAAGTAGAAGTACTCAGGTCTTGTACTTGAGTAAAGTAGAAGTACTCAGATCTTGTACTTGAGTAAAATAGAAGTACTCAGGTCTTGTACTTGAGTAAAGTAGAAGTACTCAGGTCTTGTACTTGAGTAAAGTAGAAGTACTCAGATCTTGTTCTTGAGTAAAGTAGAAGTACTCAGGTCTTGTACTTGAGTAAAGTAGAAGTACTCAGGTCTTGTACTTGAGTAAAATAGAAGTACTCAGGTCTTGTACTTGAGTAAAGTAGAAGTACTCAGGTCTTGTACTTGAGTAAAGTAGAAGTACTCAGGTCTTGTACTTGAGTAAAGTAGAAGTACTCAGATCTTGTACTTGAGTAAAGTAGAAGTACTCAGGTCTTGTACTTGAGTAAAATAGAAGTACTCAGGTCTTGTACTTGAGTAAAATAGAAGTACTCAGGTCTTGTACTTGAGTAAAGTAGAAGTACTCAGGTCTTGTACTTGAGTAAAGTAGAAGTACTCAGGTCTTGTACTTGAGTAAAGTAGAAGTACTCAGATCTTGTACTTGAGTAAAGTAGAAGTACCAGAGTGTAGGAATACTCTGTCACAGTGAAAGTATTCTAAATGTTCCTCCAGTGAAAGTAGAAAGTACTCTCCTCTAAATGTACTTAAAGTAGCGACAGTAAAAGTAGTCATTGTCTGATTGGTCCATTTCAGAATAATATCTCTGATATGTTTTATAATGATTGATCAGTAAAGTGTTCTCAGAGCTGGTAAAGGTGCAGCTAGTTTGAATGGCTTTGTATACTGCAGGGTAGCTGCTGGATTTACTGCAGGTGAACTAAAGGGATTAAGTACATGTAGTGGAGTAAAAGTACACAGAAGCATTAAATTGAAATACTCAAGTAAAGTACAGGTATCTGTAAATTGTACTTAAGTAAATGTATGTTTCTTCCCACCTCTGGTTGCGTAAGAGGACAGTGTATCTGATATTAATGAACCCTGGTGTGTGTACTGTAAATCTGAGGAGTGTGTAATACCCAGCGGAGGATCCCTGAGGGATGCATTGATTGGAGAGTTTGATGAATTAATCAGCAGCGTTGGGAGCTGCTGATGAAGCAGTGAATATTTCCTCGCTTCGTTAATGACGACATGAGCTGATCAGCTGCTCACCCATTAAGTAAGCAGCTGCAGGCCTTTCACAGATATTAAAGAGTCAATCCTGTGATCATTCACAGCCTCTGATCTTCCCATGGGGGTTCCCATCAGTCTACAGAAACACTATGTGCTGTACTACTAATACTGTGTGAGACTGAGGAGCCGCACACACCTTTCCCCATAAACTGAATGGGAAACCCCCCTGACCAGCGCTCAAATCACCCACATTTGGGGTCATACTGACTCCCCATACTGTAACGTAGAAATAGCATTTAAAGTTTAGACAATTCTCAAGACTTTCAGGGTTTGTAGTGTGTGTGACAGAGCATTCAGAGTGGGGAAATCATCACTGAGTGGAAGGGGGCTATAAAACCTCCTGAAGGAAAGACCTTAAACCAGCTCTAAATCCCATAATACTCTCTCTTTTTACAGGATTTAAGAAGATTTCAGCAGCAGAATGAGTCAGCATTGTCCCGATGTGTTCAATATATCCAAGTGATTGACAAAAACAAAACACAGTGTCTTTAAGCGGCTCAAACAGCTGCCTCGCCCATCCTGAATGAGCCTGTGCTGCAGCAGGTCGCCACGGTAACCTTGTTGCTGGGCAGATAGAGGTTTAGGTTTAAGGGTTTGTCTCTTGTGGTCTTTCTTTGTCTCTCTGTGGTCTTTCTTTGTCCCTCTGTGGTCTTTCTTTGTCCCTCTGTGGTCTTTCTTTGTCTCTCTGTGGTCTTTCTTTGTCTCTCTGTGGTCTTTCTTTGTCTCTCTGTGGTCTTTCTTTGTCCCTCTGTGGTCTTTCTTTGTCTCTCTGTGGTCTTTCTTTGTTTCTTGTGGTCTTTCTTTGTCTCTCTGTGGTCTTTCTTTGTCCCTCTGTGGTCTTTCTTTGTCTCTCTGTGGTCTTTCTTTGTCTCCTGTGGTCTTTCTTTGTCTCCTGTGGTCTTTCTTTGTCTCTCTGTGGTCTTTCTTTGTCTCCTGTGGTCTTTCTTTGTCTCTCTGTGGTCTTTCTTTGTCTCCTGTGGTCTTTCTTTGTCTCTCTGTGGTCTTTCTTTGTCTCTCTGTGGTCTTTCTTTGTCTCTCTGTGGTCTTTCTTTGTCTCCTGTGGTCTTTCTTTGTCTCTCTGTGGTCTTTCTTTGTCTCTCTGTGGTCTTTCTTTGTCTCTCTGTGGTCTTTCTTTGTCTCTCTGTGGTCTTTCTTTGTCTCTCTGTGGTCTTTCTTTGTCTCTCTGTGGTCTTTCTTTGTCCTCTGTGGTCTTTCTTTGTCTCTCTGTGGTCTTTCTTTGTCCCTCTGTGGTCTTTCTTTGTCCTCTGTGGTCTTTCTTTGTTTCTTTGTGATACTTTTCCTTTATTTTCTGGATTTTGTTGTTGTGGTTTTTCCTCAGTTTTTGGTTTTTAAGCATTTTTGAGAATGTTTTTGGGGTCATTTTGAAACACTTCACAAAACAGGACGACTTTTCAAATAAAAACATTTCAAAGACGTAATATTTCACAAAGCATTCAAAGTCGAGAAACACTTTAAAAGCAGGAAATAAAAACTTTGAGAGAACGTAACATTTCATAGAACAAGATTCTTCACAATTTCAAACTAAAAAGTATATTCATGTATTCATAATTTGAAACCCAGAACAATAATGTACATTTGTTGGGGTTGATTTTGATTATCCTGATTAAACACATTATTTTCCTGCCTTTTTTTAATTAGACTCTATTAAATTCCTCATCAGCACAGCAGGCTTTATTTTCTCATTAAGGACTTAATGTTTCCTCCTCGGTGACGATTATAAAACCAAACTGTTTCTTATTTATATTTTTGGAGCAAGAAGATTTGTTTTCCTGCGTCTGAAACCTGAGCTGCATGTGAAACAGGATGTAAAGGTTTCCAGAGCATCAGTTTCATTCGGATTTGGAGGTTTATCTTCCTGCAGTCGCTAATGTCCAGGAAACACAGAATATTCTTTTTTTTCTCAACCTGCAATTAAAACACCGGGGAAATAATCCTGTTATTTTAAACCTCAACACTGAAAGAGGAGGATTAAGCTGGGGGGGCAGTCTGGTTGCTTTCCACTTTTAAAGGACCCCTCTTCTGCTTTCTGCACTGAAAACAGTAAAACATAGCCGTTATTCATTTAATGTGTTTATTCTCACTCCAATAATTGCAAATTAATAGTTTGATGGTTTAAACTAATCTCCCTAATTTACATTTATGGTTGAGCCTAATGTTTTATATTGATAGAATATAAACTGACAGAACGACATCGAAACTGAAATCATTCATTTGGTCAGTAGCTTTATTATATCGCTCTTCGTTTGCGCATGCGCATCAATGAGACGTCACAGAATGTTCTGGCGGTACAATCGCTGTCTTTCGCAGTTCGGTGCAGGTAACACAACCGCCTCTATCCAGCCTTTGACACTTGGAAAACGATCAAAGTTGATAATGGTAAGGATACAATTATATATTTTGCATACCGGAAACGTTAGTCTGAGTATATCTTAGTTGACTCTGGCCGTGACTTCGACCGTCTGCCGATAGCCTGTACAAGCTAATGCTAACATGCTTTGTTCAGACATTAGCTTTAGCCTTTAGCCCTTTGAGTCCTCAATGGCTAACGCTACTGGCGTCCCTTAGCTCAGGTAAGAAAGGGTAACGTTGCTTATAGGAAACTTTAGCCTGAGGATGTCTGGCTGTGACTGACTGAGTAGGCCATAAAAGCTACCGCTAACTACAGCATGCCCCTATTCAGAGCGTACAGTGACCAGTGAAGAACACTCGGCAGTGCAACAAACCCTGGAACCGCTACAGGGAATTCCTCCTCTTCCTTGAGCAAAGGCAGGTATCCAGTGTGCTGTTTTCCTACAAAGACAGCAGGTTTGGATGTCTCTCCAGGGCAGCAGCTGTCCTAATATACCACTTTGGCCATCTGACAGAGTTCCTGAGCCAGAACCCTCACATAAACAACCGCCTGGCCTGCTTCGTCAGAGAAGTGATGGAGTTTCCCTACCTCAAAGTGGCCCTTTTGGTGTTTGCCTGCCTGGGTGTGCACTTGGTGGAGCCCTTCTATGCCAGAACCAAAGAGAAAGATGCTACCCATACTCAGTTCAGGGAGTTCTACAATGGACTGCATACAGGCTTGGGCCAGCCAATCAGCGACAACTACACTACGTTCACAACACCTGAGTATCCTGTAGTGTCTGACAAGCTTTTCAGTAGCGTAAAGAAGACCTACACGGAAGAGGTCCTGAACTCAGTGTCAGACGTGGCTGCTGGACACTTGGATGAAGTGAAGAAGCTGACAGATCTCAAGCAGCCCCATCTGAAGACTGTCCTGGCCAGGCAGAGGAGGGACTATGGGATTGATGAGGAGACCTTCCCAATGGACTACCCTGTCAGTGAACAGGCTAGTAACATTGATGGCACCCCTGTGCACAACATTGGGATGGAGAGACAATGTGGCAAGGTGGACTACAGACTGAAGAAGCTAGGCACACTGAAGTGAGGTCAATCATTTTACAGAAGAGCCAGGAGCTTAGGGATGGACAGATTCCGTCCTTCAGAGGTTTCAAGGCAGCAACCCAAGCAAAAAGAGAGGTTGAACTCAACTGGAGTAAACTCATGAAGGCGAAATTCGAGAGTGGGGCAGACGAGAAACAGGAGATGGCTCAAAGAAAGGAGAGGAAGAGACTAGACATGCTGGACACACTGAAATCTAGAGGTGGCCCCTTCACTGACAGTGGGGAAGTTGAAAAGTTCCTTGTGGATGAAAGTCTGAACAACAACGCAAAGCTGCAGAGGATGAAGCTTGAGGTTCAGTTTGCCAGAGAAAGCACCACGCTTCTGCCTAAAGTCGATCCTATCTTCAGAATCCAGGTGACACTGCCCAGTGGGAAGAGGAGGATGAAAACAGCACAGGAGTTTGGAGATGCTCTCATGGCGTACCTAGGCAAGAGGAGTGACCGAACCACACTGGAATATGCAAAATTCCAAGAAAGTCTTGAAAGGCTAAGAAAAATGTAAGGTGCTACTTAAGACTGACCAGTTCAAGTTCTTTCCTTGTCAATGTGACTGAATAAGAATGAATGAACTGTTTTGTATTTGAAATAAAACATTTCCAAATGAGTTTAGTCTTTTAGTATTGGCAGAGTGTAAGAATAGTGAATGCATACAAAGAACAGCTAAAAATTAATAGTGTTTATTAAATATCAAATGGGTTTGAAAGCATTTATTCAACAGTATATAGGCAAACAGTAAGAACAGCGTATGCATACCAGGTGGAATGTGCAGAAAATGCCACTTTTGGGTTCTTTTTTTCATTTTCAAGATACAGAGTTACTTTTGGTGTCAAAGTTCTTGTATTGATAGTGTTAATCAATCCCAAATGGGTGTGTTGAAATTTTGAACTTGATGATTATCCCCCCCCCCCCCTACTACAGAGTGGGGAAAGAAATGTCCCTGTATGGGATTAATAAAGTATTCCTCCTCCTCCTCCTCCTCCTCCTCTTCCTCTTCCTCCTGACTACCTTGTGTTTAGTATGGATGTAATGTTACAAGGGCTCGTCTAACCCTGGCCGGTAATGTTAGTTTACAACCCTGTATACCTTTTTATATTGAGCCAAAATGTTGACCACTCTCCTAAAGTATAGCTTATGAGTAACAGATGTAATGTTTGACATGTCAATGATGTTATTGTTAGACCCTTTGATGTCTAATTAAAGACTAATGAGAGGTTTTGTCTTTGAAACATCAGGGAAGCAGCCGTCTATTCCTGCTGTTCTTCCATGTGGATTCTCCTGTCAATGTTCATTGCTTGTGGTAAGTTGTTTTAGTTTTTAAACCTATCTCATGAAGGTTTTCGTTATAATCAGGCCACCCTTCAAATTGGGCTCTTGCAAACATGTTGTATTCAATCGATGTTGACACATCGAGCAGAGCCGCTTTACTGTTCAGGTCAAAGGTATCTCTTGTATCTCCTTTTTCCTCAGTTATCCATGCAAATAACGGCTTGGTTAAAAAACTAGTCCTTTTTTACGACCTCCTGAGCTTAACTCATGGGCCACCATCAGACTAAACGGAGAACTTCCTTTCATCTATCCATTATAGTCTTGTATTTGTAAAAGTAGCAGCAAATTGGGTAAACTTTTGGGCCTTAGGCCTGTTGAACTGAATTCTGTGGTCCTCATGCATTTCCCCCTTTTTTTGCATGATATGCAGGAAAAGGAGGCTGAAGAAGTTGAGCAGGCAACAATGGCAATCTTTGTCACTGGGAAAGACGATCAGTTTCATCCAACCAAAGACGTCAAGGTTCTCATCGAAGGAACAGAGGTCCTCACCGACTTGTCCTCGGTTGCGACAGCTTTTGCCATGCTCTTCTGCTCATATACACACTGAACCTAAAATATCCGAAAGAACTGCAATCCACTTTTGAGTTTGTGCAAAACGTCCTGATGGAGCTTGAGGGAAACAAGATGACCCCAAAAGTGAATAGACTGAGAACCCAGCTGTACATCCCAGAGTAGACCATTTGTTGCACTCACTCACTTGATTGCATTCACGGATGTTCTTAATCGATAGTGTTTCTAAAAACCAAAGTTTTGTATAATTGTATAAATGTTAGGGTTTGGAGTTTGCACATGTAGGAAGAGTTTACTCAACATGTGCAGAGTTCTTTTGCATAAGATGTTGGCGTATTATTGTGTCTGCTGAATTTCGAAGACCAAGAATCACAGACTAATGTGCAGAAAAGGTTTTGGTGTTCAAAAGTTGCACTTACAGTTTGACTGCTTTTCATTGTAGTAGTACGGTGGCCCTGAAGTGCAAGTCAAAACAACATTTCACAAAACACTTCAACATTTCAAAGATTACAGAAAGGGTATTCGTTTAGGGAGAACACTTCTTGTCTGTGATTGGACAGAGCTAGCCGGAGAAACACTGCTGTGATTGGTTGTTTGACGGTGCTATTCTTTCCTGTTTGGTACTACTCAGCTGTGTCTGCACACATTTTAAACGAGTGGGAACAGTTTTTAGAAATGGTTTGAGTTAGTTTAGAAATGGTTTTGAATTGAATTAATTATTTGAGGTTCAACTCACTGTTTTTAATTAGGATAACATAAAATAATTGGTTTACTTCATCATCAGATAATAGATTTGCTGGAGTTCAAATATACAGATTAATGTGAAGAAATGAACTTTCATTGAGTCAACGTCAAAATGTTTTGTGTGATCGATTATCAAATTTAGTTGATCCAATGTTGTTTTTCAGTGTAGGTTTTATAGGCTTTTACATTATATACATATACATATACATATATATATATGTGTATATACATATATATATATGTATATACATATACACATATATATATATATACACATATATATATGTATATGTGTATATACATATATATATGTGTATATACACATATACATATATATATATGTATATGTGTATATACACATATACATATATATATACACATATATATATACATATATATATATGTGTATATATATATGTATATATATATGTGTATATATATATGTATGTGTATATATATATATGTATATATATATACACATATACACATATATATATGTGTATATATATATGTGTATATATATATATACACATATATATATATACACATACATATATATGTGTATATATATATGTGTATATACACATATATATATATATGTGTATATACACATATATATATATATGTGTATATACACATATATATATATGTGTATATACACATATATATATATATGTATATATATATATATGTATATACACATATATATATACACATATATATATACATATATATATATGTGTATATATATATATATATATATACATATATATATATGTGTATATACACATATATATATATGTGTATATATATATATGTGTATATACACATATATATATATACACATATATATATATATGTGTATATACACATATATATATATATGTGTATATATATATATATATATATACATATATATATATATATACACATATATATATATGTATATATATATGTGTATATATATATGTGTATATACACATATATATATACACATATATATATATATGTGTATATACACATATATATATATATGTGTATATATATATATATATATATACATATATATATATATATACACATATATATATATGTATATATATATGTGTATATATATATGTGTATATACATATATCCCCTGCCAATTTAGTCAGTTTACCCACTTACAAAGAAATGAACAGTCCATCATTTTCATGATAGGTTTATTTCCACAGAGACAGAATATCAAAAAGAAATTTACTATTTGTATTAATTGATTTGTGTTTAACTGGGGGAAATAATTATTTGATCCCCTTGCAACCAACAAGGATTCTGGCTCCCACGGACCGGTTAAAGAAGTCCTATGGCTTTAAGAAAGTACTCCTGAAGTCACCTGGATAAAGGACACCTGTCCACAGTCAATACATCAGTTACAACCTCTCCACCGAGGACCAGAGACCGGTCTGTGATCATGGTGGAACTAATGTCTAAGGACATCAGGGACAAGACTGGGACAGAAGACTAGATTCTAACTTAACTTTTAAAAAGCATGTTAAAAAGGTGGCTAATACCATCAGATATAATCTGGCTAATTTTAGACATATAAGGCCATACTTAACAACAGAGGCAGCTAAACTTTTTATGCATGCCATGATCTTTTCTCACATATCATACTGCTACACAAGCTGGTCCCAAGCAAACATGACAACTCTTAAACCAATAGAAACCCTCTATAAGCAAACTTTAAAAACACTAGATCAAAAACCTATCAGTTACCACCACTGTCATATCATTACAAAATATAATTTATTTAGCTTTGACAGTTTTTTACATTACCTAGATGCCTGTCTTATTTTTAAAATATTACATGGGCTTGCACCTCCTCCACTGGATGAATTTGTTCAACAGAAGAGCAGCAGTGGCAGGGCAACTAGGGCAGCCACCAGGGGAGACTGTGTTGTACAGTACAGACATAGTAAATTTAGCCAAACAGTCTTCTCAGTTCGGGCCTCAAATTATTGGAACTGCCTTCCACACAAAATCAGAGACAGCACCAGCTATCAGTTATTTAAAACAACACTTAAGAGATGGATTAAAAACAATCAAAACTGCACTCATTAATAGCTGTCTTAATTCATTCTAGGCCATTTGTATTTATTCTGTCTTTACTCTTTTGTAATGTGTTTGATGATGTGTTGACCTGCCGGGGGACTACGGACGAAAATTAGCTTTGGCTAACTCCGGCACATTTACGTTTTTAGTGTATGTTTACATTGAGAATGTTAATTAATGTGCACTGTCCCTTTTCAAATAAACAAATAAATAAAATAAAAAAAGACAAGACCAGCAGCAGCAGCCTGGTGGGAGAGAGACACCTGGTCTGATTATTAGAAGATGGAAGAGGCACAAAAGGACCATCAATCTCCCTCTGTCTGGGGCTCCACGATCAATGATCCTGAGAAAGGTGAGGGGTCCGCCAAGAACTACAGGAGGGACTGGTTAATGATCTGAAGGCAGCTGGGACCACAGTCACCAAGAACACTACTGGTAACACACTGCGCTGTAATGGATTAAAATCCTGCAGCGCCTCAAGGTCCCCTGCTGAAGAAGGCACATGTACAGGCCATCTGAAGTCTGCCAGGGATCCTCTGAAGGGTCCAGAGAAGGAACTCTAATACCTGTTGGACCGCCTTCAGCTTCAGGGCACGCATTCTCTGTGGCATCGTTTCCACGAGCTTCTGCAACGTCTCAACATTTATTTCTGTCTCAACATTTATTTTTGATCTTGTGTTGATGACGGAGATTCAGACCACTGTGCAAAGTCTTCTCCAGCACATCCCAAAGATTCTCCATTGGGTTCAGGTCTGGACTCTGGGGGGGCCGATCCATGTGTGAAATGATGTCTCATGCTCCCTGAACCACTCTCTCACAGTCTGAGCCCGATGGATCCTGGCATTGTCCTCTTGGAACATGCCGGCTCCATCAGGGGAGAAGAGATCCATGGATGGAATAACCTGGTCCTTCAGGATATTCAGGGAGTCAGCTGACCTCATTCTTTGGGTTGCTGAACCTAGACCAGACCAACTGCTGCAACCCCAGATCATAGCCCTGCCCCCACAGGCTGGGGATCTGTTTTTTGGCCAGGCAGTGTGTGTGTATATATATATATTCTATTTAGGGTTGTAAAAGGCCTGTAGAGGCTAAAACACAAAGTCGCGGAACACCGTGACATCACTATGGAACCCTTGCGCCCCTATTGGCTATTGACATTGTACTTGATAGGCTACGGGGCGGGACATCTCTAAGCGGTTGACCAATCACAACAGAGCTATTGTTTCCTTATGCTAATTGTCCAAATTACCCAACATACGCAGTTTAGCATCCAGCTTTTTATGGAGGCTGGGGACCCCTACATCACACTTTGGGGTACTCAACATCTCCGGGTTCCCTAAGCTGGCAGCTAAAGAAACAGATTTGTTTTCCAAAGGCCCTTTATGTTTCAGATCTCATTTTACTTAGCGTTACAATGTTCCATTGTCAGTGATCCCGCTGAGATTCAGTCATGGAAAGGTAGTTGGATGTTGTGGAGAAGTTATGGAGAGTGCACCCTGTGAGTCATCCTTATTATTATCCCTTCTGTCTTGATGATGATTGGGCCAGTATTCCCAGTAAAGGGTGGGACAGTGGTCGGCGGCAAAAAGGCATGAAGTTACGAAACCCTAAAAAACGACTACATTGTTTTTATTTGGGACAGCAGCTCCTGTGGCTGTAGCTCTACAAAATATCTTGTTAAAGAAGATCCTCTTTTTAAAACCAGTAAAGTCTCACAGTCAAGGGGATGGTTAACGCTGGAGGGTGTGGTGATGAGTCTGCTGATCCTTTTCATATTTCTTAGGACTACTACTTTGTTTTCGAGGTTAGATGAATAATCCGCTCACAACCGAACTGTAGTTTCAGTGTTATCAGGGAACATCCCAGCAGAATGAAAGAGTGGAGATCTCCCACAGCTTCAGAGAAGCAATGGTTCAGGAATGTATTTCTTGGAACAACTTGTCTCTGAGACATGAGAGGAAGACCTATAGAAAGTACTGGAAATGCTATTTGAACCAAAACTGGACTCAGATAACATTACTGTGTTTGGAAAGCTTGTTTTACGTAACCCTGTCCTGAGGACAAATAAACAGAGCTCAATCTATGAATGGAAGAACCTCGGACCCAAGATTTAGGGTGACTCATGGACAGATAAGAGAGGACCAGAGAGCATGTGTGCAGATAGGGGTATCTGAGTAGAATAGACTATAGCTGGACCTGGTGGCACTGGAGGATTATAAATTAAGTTAAGGACGGGGACATTTGCCAACCTGAAGACCTGTCCCCCAGTCCCCTGAGCTCTGAGAGAATGATCAACCTTCAGCATAATAAGCAAAGCCACAAACGTCCTGTCTCTAGCTAAGATATGTGCCAAAGGGGAGAAGAGATGGACTAGCCAGCAAACTGTCTTGTGTCAGCTGGTGCTTAACGAGTAAATAACGAGGAGACAAACATCTTGTTGCATGCAGTGTGAAGCCTGCTGAAAGCCTTCTTCCCCCCCTTGTGTTTTTAGCTCTGAGATGCCAATAAAGCCTCATGCAAGATAGATCTGCTGATAGTAAGACCTCTGGTTCTCCGATGCAAGCCAGTGAGGGGAAATGATTTCTGCAGTAATTGGACATTGTTGATAGGAGATGATGTGTTTCATGTTACACCTGAACACCACCAGCTGGAAGACATCGACCCACGTAGTGAGGTCATAATGTTACTTGCTTTTGGCCACGTTTCACTTGATCCCTGGGATTGAGAATAATGACCTTAATGCAGTGTAATCATTACTTAACAGATGATGGACTTTCGGTGACAGACTCAGGGGTCTTGCGAGTTTCATCTGGGACTGTGATGTAACGGATCTGTATGCGTTGGTGGCCCAAGGACGATTCAACAGAATCAGTGAATCATTAACTTCCAAAACAGTCTGAACCGTCGATTCAACAGATTGTTGTTTTTATAATCAATTACCAGAAAATCGGTAGTTATTTCAAAACAAAAGCCCCCCGTCAGTGAAGACACCTGTATCCATCACACCTGTGTCCATCACACCTGTGTCCATCACACCTGTATCCATCACACCTGTATCCATCACACCTGTATCCATCACACCTGTGTCCATCACACCTGTGTCCATCACACCTGTATCCATCACACCTGTATCCATCACACCTGTGTCCATCACACCTGTGTTCATCACACCTGTGTCCATCACACCTGTATCCATCGCACCTGTGTCCATCACACCTGTATCCATCACACCTGTGTCCATCACACCTGTGTTCATCACACCTGTGTCCATCACACCTGTATCCATCACACCTGTGTTCATCACACCTGTGTTCATCACACCTGTGTCCATCACACCTGTATCCATCACACCTGTGTCCATCACACCTGTATCCATCACACCTGTGTCCATCACACCTGTGTTCATCACACCTGTGTCCATCACACCTGTATCCATCACACCTGTATCCATCACACCTGTGTCCATCACACCTGTTTCCATCACACCTGTATCCATCACACCTGTGTCATCACACCTGTGTTCATCACACCTGTGTCATCACACCTGTATCCATCACACCTGTGTCATCACACCTGTGTCCATCACACCTGTGTCCATCACACCTGTGTTCATCACACCTGTGTCCATCACACCTGTATCCATCACACCTGTATCCATCACACCTGTGTCCATCACACCTGTATCCATCACACCGGTGTTCATCACACCTGTGTCCATCACACCTGTGTTCATCACACCTGTGTCCATCACACCTGTGTCATCACACCTGTGTCCATCACACCTGTGTCCATCACACCTGTATCCATCACACCTGTGTCCATCACACCTGTATCCATCACACCTGTGTTCATCACACCTGTGTCCATCACACCTGTGTCCATCGCACCTGTGTTCATCACACCTGTGTCCATCACACCTGTATCCATCACACCGGTGTTCATCACACCTGTGTCCATCACACCTGTATCCACACACCTGTGTTCTCACAACCTGTATCCATCACACCTTGTTCATCACACCTGTGTCCTCACACCTGTATCCATAACACCTGTGTCCATCACACCTGTGTTTGCATCACACTGGTCTGTAATCCATCACACCTGTGTCCATCACACCTGTGTCCATCACACCGTGTTCATCACACCTGTGGGTCCATCACACCTGTATCCATCACAACCTGTGTCCATCACACCTGTATCCATCACACCTGTGTCCATCACACCTGTATCCATCACACCTGTGTCCATCACACCTTGTAACCACGACGAAACCAACTCATCCGGCAGGTTCACTTCCTGTCTGTAAGGCCCAATCAGATTCATGCTACTGCTTTAGCTTCACCTCAAACCAAATCCACTTTAGTGCTCCGTACAACAGAGGAGGTTTGGTGCGTTTAGCAAAAGGTGAATAGGAGACAGGTGCGTCTTCAGTCTGATCTGCTGTCCTCCAGCAACAGGTGTGTTTCTGTTGTATCAGTTGGAAGTGAAGTGTAGGCGTTTTTAAAGCTAACACAGTAGCAGTTCCTCCTGTCTGGTTTCAGAGCTACCTGCAGGATTCTGGCTGTTCTGAGCCCGTCTCTTCATGGTTGAATGAACCTATAGGTGGTGTTGGACATCCTGATTGAGGAGACGCGTTTTGCAGGAGAAAGCCGGCGTCCTGAGCTTCCTCTGGGTGCTAGTCTGGACGTCTGCAGACTGTGCCAAAGCGAACAGACGGTGATCAGTGGCAGCAGCATGTTGAATAAACACCCTGCATCCGGACGGGCAATGTTAAGCCAACTCATCCACGGTTCCCTCTGCAATTACTGATTCTTCACTGATTAGGCAGGAGGAGGTTAATTGTGTTTTCAGAGTCATACTTGTATCATTAAACACCTCATGGAGCCTTCACTCCTGAGACATAGTGAACAGAGCGTGGCTCTCTGTCAGTTTCTCTGATTCTCTTCTTAAACATGAGTCATAAAAGCTTACAGAGAGCCTCACATTCCCTGAGAGGATCACAGAGCAGGTACTCCCAACGCTGAGTACAAATACTATGTTCTTAAAGTGAGTCAAGGAATACTGTGGTACAGGAACAGTCCTGCATTCAAAATGTTACTTGAGTAAAGTAGAAGTACTCAGATCTTGTACTTGAGTAAAGTAGAAGTACTCAGATCTTGTACTTGAGTAAAGTAGAAGTACTCAGATCTTGTACTTGAGTAAAAGTAGAAGTACTCAGATGTTGTACTTGAGTAAAGTAGAAGTACTCAGATCTTGTACTTGAGTAAAGTAGAAGTACTCAGGTCTTGTACTTGAGTAAAGTAGAAGTACTCAGGTCTTGTACTTGAGTAAAGTAGAAGTACTCAGGTCTTGTACTTGAGTAAAGTAGAAGTACTCAGGTCTTGTACTTGAGTAAAGTAGAAGTACTCAGGTCTTGTACTTGAGTAAAGTAGAAGTACTCAGATCTTGTACTTGAGTAAAGTAGAAGTACTCAGATCTTGTACTTGAGTAAAGTAGAAGTACTCAGGTCTTGTACTTGAGTAAAGTAGAAGTACTCAGGTCTTGTACTTGAGTAAAGTAGAAGTACTCAGATCTTGTACTTGAGTAAAGTAGAAGTACTCAGGTCTTGTACTTGAGTAAAGTAGAAGTACTCAGATCTTGTACTTGAGTAAAGTAGAAGTACTCAGGTCTTGTACTTGAGTAAAGTAGAAGTACTCAGGTCTTGTACTTGAGTAAAGTAGAAGTACCAGAGTGTAGGAATACTCTGTCACAGTGAAAGTATTCTAAATGTTCCTCCAGTGAAAGTAGAAAGTACTCTCCTCTAAATGTACTTAAAGTAGCGACAGTAAAAGTAGTCATTGTCTGATTGGTCCATTTCAGAATAATATCTCTGATCTGTTTTATAATGATTGATCATTAAAGTGTTCTCAGAGCTGGTAAAGGTGCAGCTAGTTTGAATGGCTTTGTATACTGCAGGGTAGCTGCTGGATTTACTGCAGGTGAACTACAGTCTGATTTAAGGGAGATTATATTTACCATCAGTAATCCAGATCTGTAAAGTAACTAAAGGGATCAAATAACTGTAGTGGAGTAAAAGTACACAGTAGCATAGAATGGAAATACTCCAGTAAAGCCCCTCAGAATTATACTACTTGAGTTGAAGTTGAGTTTGGTGAAGGACTGAGTGGCGTGCCTCCACGCTCACTTTTCTACTTACTGGAAAAAGAAAGAAAAACACCTCAGATGAATTTACATTACCTATAATCCCATCAACCTATAGAAAATCAACCCTATAACCCCCCCCCCCCCCCCCCTGGGCTGGCAGGGGAGAAAGGCTTCAGATGCTGAGCAAACATACAGCGTGGGTCAAAATGTAAACAAGAGCAATCATAGAGGGTTCTTTGAACAGTGACCAGTGGTGGGATAATGCACCACTGCCAATCTGAGCCCACTGTGAACCTAGATACCCCCGCCAAACATCTAGAGGGGGGGAATAATGGAAGCCCCGAAGTTGCTATAAAAGCTGAGCCGCCTGATGAGCTTCAGTAGTCTTCGTAGCTTCCCCTCAGCTCACTAAAAGTTTCCCTTTAGCTTCGGAGGCTTTGTTAGCATCGTAAGCATCATGTGTCTCCGAGGTCTCCTGCTGGTCGCCGGCCTGGTCCTGAGCAGCTGGGCTCTGACTCCTGAAGAATGCGAGCCCCTGGTGACGCCTGTGTCTCTGGCTGACTCCTCCATGGTAAGACCCCCTCTGGTTCCTTGAATCTTCTCCAGATGATTTTATACATTTATGTTTGTAATTCAGGTTATCAGAATTCCTTCATTCGTCCCACAGAGCGGACATTTACAGTTACAGACAGAGAGGAACAATCTAAGAAAACACAAATAGATAAAGTTTAAAATAATTCACATTCAGGGAAAATAATAAGCAGTGTTTATAGAGTCAGTTTGATGGTGGATATCAGCAGTACATCAAATACAATTATTATCAATGAATTATGAAGATGAGAGGTAAGGTGGTCGCAGCAGCATTGAATTAAGTGAGATTCAGTACTACTTTAACGGTCAGATCAAGACTGACATTTGCCTAACCCTATCCTCGTCACAGCAGCTCCATTTGCACACAAACAGACAGATATTAAAACACAACAAGTAAACAGACCTTTAATATAACCCCTCCTCACTGAGAGAAACACCCAGACACCCTCTGCGTGCCTCGGACCTGGCTCTGAGTGACTGAGCTTCAGACTTTATTAAACTGAGTGTCAGATTGTAGAAGGAAGTGGATGCATAATCTTACTAACAGGAACCAGTGATGACGCCAGGTTCTTGACCCTGTTGGATATGTTCGAGTCAAAGGTTTTTCCAGAAGAGATTTTAGAATCTCTGTCAGCAGCTCTAGAAATGCTTGGTGGATCTTCAGTCTTTAAAGTTAGTGGACCTTAGTTTGAGGTTCTTTGTCACAGAGCAGGTTTACTTGTTTTTATGTGACTGTTAAACTCTTTATTGGCACTTGTTAAAGAACATCCCAAACATATATGAGCAGTCCGTCATTAGTGACCCACACACATCCCAGCTCCTACCTTCTGGTAGAAGATCAGGGTCCCAAGAGAGCGCTGAACCGAAGAGGTCCTTCCTGCTCCGTAACGCTTCTCAACACTCACTATATATTCATAGGTTGGCAATGAGGGGGGGCAGTGGGTCAGCAGGTGTGTGTCTGAGGGATAACATGTTAATGTCTTTTAATGTCTATGTTTCTATACGTACATGTGGAACTGCAGGACAGAGTCCAGAACAAATTGTCTTACGGGGAGAATGAAGTACATCCTTTGGTAAAGTCAGTGGCGTACCGTGGGGGTGCAGACAGGGCCTTCAGTAAACAATTGAAAAGCACATAAATACATATCGCATGTCTCTGTTCCAGCCAAAGCAACAAGTCCTCTGCTATTACTCGTGTCACTGTGCACTGGTCTCACGTCACTCTGAAAGGACGCGGACAGTAGCACTCAGCCGTCACTTGTAAACAAAGTCCACGCGTCGGTCTTTTTTAAGAAAGAGCTCAATCACCGCATCATGTAGATGGCCTTTCCAGTTGATTGAGCAGTCCTTTGTCAATGGAGAGAGATGCCAAAGAAGACAGTCTTACTTGTCCAGTTGTGTTCCTTGTGTAGGTTTCTATCCGCTTTAAAGCGGAGCGCTCCACTGAGGCTGCAGACACTGGGATAGTTAGGATCAGGCATGTGAGTGCATCCAGTTCTGCCATACTGTCTGCAGTCAGGAGATCACCTGTACTGTTAGTCTTCCTTTTTTAAATATTTCACTTTTTCTCCAAAAGGACGCCTTGAAAAAGGTGTTTTCAGTGGACTGGCAATAAGACTAGCTTCGGCACTGGCAGCGGCAGCCATGTTTGTTTCGCTCTATAGCTGTGAAGGGAGTTCACGACGCTGCTAGTCCCAGGGGGCGTCATTGAACATCAAAATGTGATTGGCTGATGAATCTGTCACTAATGCTTATTACAAATCAAATGTTCTCTTTCAAAAGGCCAGCAGGAGTTGTTGTGCTGGCCCCCGCCAACTAAAATAACTGTGAGGTGTTTAAGAGACTTTTTGATGTACAGCCTCAACAAATGTAGTTAATTGTGTCATTTTGAGGATATTATACGATTCAATCTTATAACTCCAGAAAACATTTTACACACACTTCATTTTGTTAGTTACAGGGCTAGCAGAGACGGCCCTGCTGGCCCTGACGGCCCACCACTGGGTAAAGTTAGTCGGTGTACTTTGTCCATTACGGAGTTCAGTATTCACTGTGTTTCTGAGAGATGTTGGTTGCTGTCACTAACTCCCTCCCTGTTCGCTCAGATCCATGGTGTCACATACTTCCTGGCGGGTTACGCTAAAACCAACGTGTCTCAAGCCCTGCTGAGGAACTGCGACAGCTTCTGGATTAATGTCACCGAGTCCGGCCCTCAGAACCTCGTCTTTGCTCAGTTTAACAAAGTGTGAGTACGACTGCATCTTCACAGACACACAAAACAAATCTCTGTCCTCTTTCGGAGGACCCGTCAGCTGTCTAATCCCATCCTTGTCACCATGTTGTTGTGGAAATTCCACACTTAATCACCTTCTGGTAAGAATAGACCAAATCTACCAGCTTCAAATCAAAGTAGTGTTATTTAATAAAGAGCATTTAACAGAATCAGGTCCAGCTGGAGGCCAGATAACCTGCACCACCAAAGTCTACCAGGACCTGACCCGATCAAACATGAGACCAGACTCTTAAAGGGAAGGAAGGAGGGGAACAGCCAATCAGATTCTACATTACAGGATACTAAAACAAAGGGAGGGGGGGAAAGGGGGAGCTCAATCAAAGGACAGAGAGACAGACTGTATTCAACATTTACACTACAGTGGGGTAAATGTTGGCCAGAGAGGCAAACATGGTGATTCCAAGCTAAAGCTCAAAGTTAACAGAGGTTAGAGAGAGGCCGCCATCTGCCTTTCTCAGGAGGTCAATATTTTAGCAGCTTGATGTGAACCTCATCAGTGAGATGTGGAGTGAAACTGTGGGAAAGTCCAACTGCAGAAGAACCTTACAGTGACACGTATATAATCAAATGGGACGATTCAACATTTCTACGATAGTGGCCCTTTGCAAGAACACAGACTTTTAGGAGCTGGCCTTGTTTTATGTTTGACTGACCTATCCCTTCTCATGCTTCAGGAATGGATCCTGCACTCACTCTCTTTTCAACGTTACCGTTGACGTGCACACAGCAACAGGGTTTTGTAAGTTATCTCAATCTCTTTATTCCTTTGTTTTCAATATAACTACTTTAAGAAACCCTTCCATAGTTATACCAACATTAGCCTCCTTTAGCTTAGGGGTGGTGTTTGATTGGACCAGAGAGATGCTGCCTTCAGGGACCAACAGGAATACCACCCCACTCTGTACCCACATGCTGACGTTCTCTGTGTTCTGGTTTCTGTCTCCAGTCGCCAACATCACCCAGTCGTTCCACATCCTGCCGAGCAGCGACCACCTGATCGTCGTCGCCATCAACAACACCATCAGGAACTCTCCCATCGTCAACAGGAGGATGAAGAACATCGGTGAAGTCCCCGAGGAGTTCATCAACTCTTCGCTCTTTATGTTGGGTAGGAAGGAGTGTTCATATATATGATTATTATAAACCTTTATCTGATAGTTACACGACTCCAACACTGCTTACGTTCTTATGGAGATGATTCGTCAACGATTTCTAAGACTTTGTATTTAATTGTAAACATTTATAACTTTTTGTGTCATTTTAAACACAATATGTTCAAATGAGAGGCTTTTCAAAGAGGATTTTGGACGCTTAACAACAGTCATACTAAAACCAGACGGTTTCTAAAGTGAAACAGATGTTAAAGCATGCCGTCCTTGGTAGCCAATCTGAAGGAGGTTGTGTTCCAACATCAGTAAAGATCTGTGAATGATCTGCAGCAGTACTGATGGTGTGATGTCTCTGAGGTTCATTAACTCCTGTTGGTTCTCTCTGTCTGCAGGCAGGAATGCCACCCTGAGCGAGGTCGGACCTGGAACATTTGGAGAAGCAGGCGAGCTGCCTCGGGTACTCCGGAGAACCACAGTTCCTCTACAACCATGAGACCGGTACCTGATCACACCATCAACTAGAGATTAGGATTACACGTATAATATGTGATGGATGTTTCTCTCTGTCCTCAGCAGGGGGGTTCTGTACGAAGGAGGAGTCCATGAAGTATGATTACTGAAGAACAACTTCCACCAATATTTCTAATTGTAAATGAGAAAGGACTGATTCAGAACAATTGTATTTTTTATTCATTAAAAGTCTGTGTTTTTGCAAAGGGCCACAAAAATATCAAAGCAGGGTTTCCTCTAAACCAGTATCAGGGTCTCTGCCCCTCTCTCTGTTGGTCAGAAAGGGTTTACTGAGTCCAGGATTAGCGAGATGGGGTCAGGTGTCTGGTCAGACGGCAGAGACAGCTTACGGAGAATAAAGAGGGGATGGATGTCCGGTGGGTCTGCGGGGGACGAGTGGCAGGCAGCAGGCTGACACTGAGACTGAGATTTCTGATCCTTTCTTTTACTCTCCTTTTTTCTGGAGAGGAAGTAAAGGAACCGGTGCTCTGGATCTATTGTTTATTATGTCTTTGGTTTGTGAAACACTTTGTGAATGATAGTCACTACATAAATAAAGTCTGATTTGATTTGAAATGTACAGCATTGAAGGCAGTGTACCTTATATCAGATTTATATTAAAGTTAGCACAGTATTGTGTGTGTGTGTGTGTGTGTGTGTGTGTGTGTGTGTGTGTGTGTGTGTGTGTGTGTGTGTGTGTGTGTGTGTGTGTGTGTGTGTGTGTGTGTGTGTACTGGATTTCCCTACATCAAAAAGTCTCTTAAACACCTCACAGTTATTTTAGTTGGCGGGGGCCAGCACAACAACTCCTGCTGGCCTTTTGAAAGAGAACATTTGATTTGTAATAAGCATTAGTGACAGATTCATCAGCCAATCACATTTTGATGTTCAATGACGCCCCCTGGGCCTAGCATTAACAGAATAATAAGAAATACAAACAGCATTAAAATACCTTTCAAATGAGAATATATTACTGATCTATACACAGAGTGTGTGTGTGTGTGTGTGTGTGTGTGTGTGTGTGTGTGTCTCTGACAGTACAGAGATATTCTGACAGTCCATAATCTCTTTTAGAGCCAGGCAGTAATCTAATCTGCTCTGGCTTTCAGTTTCTTCTTCCTAAAGCTTTCAGTAGTGTTCTTTACAACCACCGGGTCGCAACCCGGTACCGGGCCGCGGGCCATTAGGTACCGGGGCCGCGGGCCATTAGGTACCGGGGCCATTAGGTACCGGGGCCGCGGGCCATTAGGTACCGGGCCGCGGGCCATTAGGTACCGGGGCCATTAGGTACCGGGGCTGCAGGCCATTAGGTACCGGGCCGCGGGCCATTAGGTACCGGGGCCATTAGGTACCGGGGCAGCGGGCCATTAGGTACCGGGCAGCGGGCCATTAGGTACCGGGGCCATTAGGTACCGGGGCCGCGGGCCATTAGGTACCGGGCCCGCGGGCCATTAGGTACCGGGCCGCGGGCCATTAGGTACCGGGCCGCACAAAACGTTTGATTTTTTTTATTGATTATCAGTCTAAATATGTTTTATTTTGAAAAGTGACTTCTGGCGGAATGGCGCATGCGTCTGTGCCTCTTGACAGGTCTCGGTCACGTGATACGTCACCAGCCGTTACCGCGAAAATTAAACCGACAAGATAGCAAACATGAGTAAACAACAAACATCTTTGGCGAGCTTCTTTGGAAAGGGGAAAAGGCCCAATGAAGAGACAGAAGAAGAGCCTACGACTTCCAAGAAAAGTAAATCTGCATTTAAAAGTCAACATCAGGAGTCCTACTTACATACGGGTTCATCCCGACAGGTGATTCTCATGCGCCGCCGCTCTGTGGAAGATGTGGCGACAAGCTGGCAAATGAGTCAATGAAGCCTTCAAAACTGCTCGGCACCTGGAGACCAAGCACCCTGCATTAAAGCCTTTGGAGTTTTTTGAAAGAAAAAAACGTGAACAAGAAGCGATTAGTGATGGCCACCACATCAACGCATGTGAGTGCACTGAGAGCATCATACTTAGGGCTGATCTTATTGCTAAGGCGAAGAAACCCTTTACTATTGGTGGAGAATTGATCCTGCCCGCCGCTAAAGACATTTGCCGTGAACTTCTAGGAGAGGCTGCAGTTAAAAAGAGAGCACAGGTTCCTCTTTCAGCCAGTACCGTCACTAGGCGAATTGAGAATATCGCAGAGGATATTGAGGAGCAGTTGTTGGAGGGGGTTAATAAGTCACCTTGGTACGCAATCCAGGTGGACGAGTCTGCTGATGTTGATAACAAGGCGACTCTACGTGTTTATGTGCGATATATATCAGGAGGATGTGCAGGAGGATATGTTGTGTGCACTATCGTTGCCAACCAACACCACAGCCGCAGAACTATTCAAGTCTCTGGATGATTACATATCAGGAAAACTAAATCGGTCCTTTTGTGTGGGCATATGCCCGGACGGAGCTGCTGCTATGACCGGACGGCTTTCTGGTTTAACTTCTCGGGTAA
Source organism: Eleginops maclovinus (assembly GCF_036324505.1). Taxonomy (NCBI): domain Eukaryota; kingdom Metazoa; phylum Chordata; class Actinopteri; order Perciformes; family Eleginopidae; genus Eleginops; species Eleginops maclovinus. Next base: position 24,398,712 of record NC_086361.1, read on the forward strand.
AGGAGGTTGCACCTGAATGTGAGTCAACGCACTGTGTCATTCACAGGGAAATGCTGGCTAGCCGAAAAATGTCACCTGAACTCAACAGCGTGTTGAATGATGTCATTAAAATGATCAACCACATCAAAGCGCATGCCCTTAGCTCGCGTCTGTTTGAGCAGCTTTGTGAGGAGATGGACGCGGAGTACACACGCCTTCTCTTACACACTGAAGTGAGGTGGCTATCTAAAGGCAGATCATTGGCAAGAGTGTTTGAATTACGAGTCCCCCCTGGCAGCACATTTCAGGGACCAGGAATGGGTCACAAAACTTGCTTATTTGTGCGACATATTCAACCTGCTCAATGAACTTAATCTGTCACTTCAGGGGGAAATGACAGCTGTCTTCAAGTTGGCAGATGAAGTAGCTGCATTCAAAGGCAAACTGGATTTGTGGGGACGGCGAGTGAACCGAGGGATATTTGACATGTTTCAAACATTGTCGGGGATTTTGGAAGAGACTGAGGCTGATCCATCATTCTCCCAGCTGGTGCACGATCACCTGTCTTTGCTTTTGAAAGAGCTTGAGCGGTACTTCCCGACCACAAAAGACCCACGGACTGCCAAAGAATGGATCCGCGACCCATTTGTGAACAAAACCTGGTGAATCAGCCTGTCCGTGCAAGAAGAAGATCAACTGCTGGACATTGCAAATGACGGTGGCCTTAAAAGTACGTTTCAGACCACAACTGTGCCAGAGTTCTGGATTAAAGTCAAGGCAGAATATCCAGAGGTAGCCCAAAAGGCATTGAAAACCCTGCTTCCATTCCCAACCTCCTATCTTTGTGAAGTGGGATTTTCTGCAGGGACGGCAACGAAAACAACACTACGCAGCAGACTGGATGTACGGATCACACTTCGGGTGTCATTGTCTCCCAAGATGGGACCGGCTCGTTGCAGAGAAACAAGCTCAGGGCTCCCACTAATTGTCATCATTATTATTATTTTATTGACTTGTTCACCTGGTAGAAGTTATTAGTAGGCCTGTTTCTCCTACGTTGAATGCACTGATAAGTCGCTGTATTCAACATAAAGCTCAGATCTTATTATAATTATTTCTTATTAGAAAGGATTTTCGTTGTCAAATACATCATTTCGTTCACAGATGTTGTTGATTATTAATGTATTAACAAAAGGTTGTTTATTGTCTGTTGATGTTTGCATTTGACATAAAACCACTGCGGGTGATTTATTATTGGACTACAGCCGTCCTGAAGATGCGTCATTAACGATTATCGAGCAAATGAAGGCCGGAGAAAATATTGTCTTAGATGAAACCGGTCCGTGGTGCAAAAAAGGTTGGGGACTGCTGCTTTACAGTGTGTTAGAATGAGTTTGACTGTGACTGGTTTTTGGAGAGCAGTGTTGTGAGCCTGGTCAGAGTGGATCTGAGAGGGGGCAGTTAGCCTCAGCACCAGCTGACATAGGGGACTCTTTTCTGGGTCTAGCTCTTGGCTTTGGAGTGCTCTCACGTCTGGTGTAGCCACTTTCATTGATCACAATGGAATCGATTGTTGCAACGTGCGCTCAACATGCGCTCAACGTGCGCTCAACATGCGCTCAACGTGCGCTCAACGTGCGCTCAACATGCGCTGCACTTCAGTTGCGCGTCCAGTGTAGCCACAGCTTTAACCTCAAAGGTTGAGGAGTGGAGTCCCTGAGCATTCCAGCTGCTTATATGGAATGAAATCAAACAATCAGAATGAACCGGTACAGTGAGACATATAAGAACAAACTACAGCTATCTATGTACTACTAATAACACAGAAGTGTAATGTCTTATCTGGACAGAAGTCGGATGCACAGGGTGTGCAGCTTCACCCTGATGTCTCCCAGTTCAGAGGTAGCAGGGGGAGGGAGTGTGGCAGCAGGGCTACAACTGCAGCATAGCTCCGCTGCTGTAGGTGGGGGGGGGGGGGAGACCAGGAGCAGCTGTGGCTGCATATTTCTGCTGCTGATGTTGTAAAGGGGGTTGGTGGGCAGGGGGTGAGGTGGTTGAAAGTTGCCTCCTCTGGTTGTGGTGGGGGCGTGGGGAGTGGGAGGTCCAGGCTGAACTGTTGTGTCTCCTCACAGCAGGGGTGGTGATCCTGGGGTGATGATGGGGAGGAAGGGGTCTGGGAGGCTCTATAAAGCCTCTAGCGGAGGAGGGGGTGGAAGGACTGCGTCCCAGGGCCGCATCTTTGAGGGTCTTTGCAAATATCCCCACTCTCTCTCTGTGTAGGTGGAGTCCATCATGGAGGTCCCAGGGGCCAATGGTTGAGTGGAGGGCCAGGTGGACATTTGGTAAGGTGGCGCATCCTCTTCTGATCTCCATATTAATGTCAGGGATGACATGAGGAGGGTTAGGGTGGAGACCACAATGCGGCTGTCGGGAAATTCTTTACTGGCCTGCTCCGCCATTTTCCTCACTGCCTCAGCAGTGTCCCTATGGAGGCTGTGTAGGTCATTTGTTCCCGGGTGGATCACCAGGTGCTGAGGGCTCTTGAGGGTCTCCTTTTTGAACAGCTTCATTGCCTGGCCTGTGGGGCTGCAGCATTTAGACAGCACTTATCAGGAAAAAGCTTTTTGGGTCCAGGAACTTCCCATTTGAGTCAGCCAGCAGGACCACTTGTGGGGCTTGTTCTTCAGGCTGAGTAGAGGGAAGTTGGGATGGGCAAAGCTGGCTGTTGGCAGCTGGCTGTGTGGTTATATCAGGAGGTGCCAGGGTGGTGTTGGGCTGGGTGCAGAGCAGAGAGGGTGGACCACGGGCAATGGCAGGGAGAGTCTGTGTCTCTGTACTCATCATTGTGAGGACTGATGAGAGTTTCTCTGTCAGGTGTTGGATTTGCCTGGTGAAGCTCTTCTCTCTATACTCAGCATCCTCCTTCTCTTGGCTAACTGAGCACGGAGCACACTGTTCTCCTGTTTGAGTGCCTCCACACTTCCTCTGAGGTCAGATGCCAAGGCCTCGTTGTCTCTCTGGAGCTGCTGGAGGTCCTCTTTTAGCTGCTGCAGAGTGTTGTCTCTCTCTCTCTCTCTCTCTCTCTCTCTCTCTCTCTCTCTCTCTCTACAGATCAGAGTACTTCTACTTTTGATCCTGAGTTGTCTGAACTGAGATAGCGATGGCAAACTGAGGGTATTTTTGGGCTTCATGGCGTCATGTGATGGAGGCCGAAGGTGTTATTCCACGGTTACTGTAGAGTTGTTGTTGTTGTTGTGAATTATGAATGAATGCAGACTGAAGCTGTTCCCTGAATGATGATGATGATGGACTTTAGTTGCTGCCAGAGTTTGCACTGTGTCTCAATCCTGGTGTTTGTATTGATTTGTTGATATGAGGTGGGGGCCAAGGCCGACCGACAGAATCAGTGAATGATTAGCAGCATTATAAAGTAAAAATGCAACCACAGGTCCACCTCAGAAACCGTCTGACCCGGAGCAGAGGGAGGGCTGGCCGGCGGATCTCTCTTGCCCAATTTTGGAAAACAATTTGTGCAATACTGCAAAAAAGCCCTGAGCTGCTTTATAGACCGAGCAGCCCGACGAGGCTCAGTAGTGGTTTCTTCCCCGTTAGCATTGTTAGCATGGTTAGCATCATGTGTCTCCGAGGTCTCCTGCTGGTCGCTGGGCTGGTTCTGAGCAGCTGGGCTCTGACTCCTGAAGAATGCGAGCCCCTGGTGACGCCTCGGTCCCTGGCTGACCCCTCCATGGTAAGACCCCCTGAATACCATGCATGTTCTAACTGTGATTTGTGTCATTTCCGTCACCAAAGACAGGTCCATATTCCTGTTTCATGTGGACATATTAGAGGGTTTTACATAGGGGGGGGGGTTCTTGAAATAAACCAAATAAAGACTGTCCACTCTGTCAGAAAGCATCTAAGTGTCTTTTTTATTTTCCTTTCCTTTTGCCTTCCTGACACCCACGTTTCTATACTCATGGAATACCTGAACTGCGGTAGATCAAAAACCTCTTTCTCCTTAAATAAGTTTGTAGAAGTTAAATGTCTCGACAGTCAGCAGTCCAGAGGTTTGCATGAGTAATAGTTTAGTAAGAGTCCTAATCCTGTCAGTAGTTCCCCCTCTGAGGGACCAGTAAGGATTCCTCTGAGGGACCAGTAAGGATTCCTCTGAGGGACCAGTAAGGGTTCCTCCTCCTCCTTCTAAACAAGATGAGGACTCTGATGAAACGCTGAGGCTCCTTCACTCTCCTTATGTCTGATCTGAATAACATCCTCTCTGTCCAGATGTACGGCAGGTCGAACTTCCTGGCGGGTTACAACGATAACAATGTGTTCAGAGCCATCCTGAGCGAAACCGACAGCTCCCTGATCAACATCAGCGCGTCCCCGGCCGGCCCGCAGGAAGCCTTCATGTCTCAGCTGAACAAAATGTGAGTGGAAACACAACACAGTGACTCTGCTGGTTATCTGTTAGTCAATCAGCTGACGTTCAGAGGACATCCGGGGCATTGCTTTGTGTGAGGAATAAAGGGTGTCCAGCCTGTGGGATGCATGTGCTTTTAAATATTTACTGTTACGTTACATTTGTTATAATGAACCTCATTGTATATTCTCAGACATACTGACCTCGTTCTATAACATATAATATTGATAACTTACCTGTTTCTCTATTGGTTCCCAGGAAAAGGATCTGCATCCAATCGACGGTCAAAACATCTTTTGACGGGGACACGGCCACAGTCTCTCGTAGGTTCCCTGTGTTTCTCTGGCTCTGCTGCTGCAGTTTCACCCGATATCCCCCTGCTGCCTTCAGGACCGGCAGGGTTTTGTAGGGCTCAGTCACAGTGGTTAATTCAATTCAATCTCCGTTTAAACACTGGATATGATTCAGGGGGTCAGTAGGTGTTCCACAAACACACCTCCACACTTGAACCTGTTTCAAAGTGACTCCAACCAAAACCCGTCTCCATATGTCTCCACCATTTCTGGTGCAGCTGTTGTTCAGACAGCCTTTCAGCACTATATTTTAACCTGATAACGCTAGTTAGCAACTTAGCCCAAGCTACAGCTGTGTTTGAAGCGTCACCACAGCTCCGCACGTTAACCCTAAGAAACATCAAACTCATTCAAGATCCAAAGGTTGATCATCATACCGTTACACAGCTAGTGTAGTGACGGACCATATGAAGAACTTAGACCCCAGGTTCCTCAGCAGCGCAGCACAAGACATACAGAAATAGAGATAGAACTGAGCAGCTCAGGAGTTTAAATGTCGTATTGCCCCTGAGTCTGGTGCTTTTGGTCCTGATGCTGTGGTACCGCCTGCCAGACGGGGGTCTTTGATAATCCTGGGGGTTTTCTTCCTGAGCCGCTGGAAGGAGAGGTCCTTTAGGGTCCGTCCTGGTGATGTTCTGTGCAGCTTTCACTCCCCTCTTCAAATCCAGAAGTGTAAAAGCTTGCGGACAGGTTGGACCTCCTGATTGGCCCGGCAGAGGGACAGCCAGCCCCTCTTTGAGCAGAAACTGCTGCTGACACCTGACTGTGAGCTGTGCGTACATCAGGAAGCAGGCCTGAGGACAAATGGGTTTCTGCCTCTTGTTTGTTTGCGTGGTAGTCCATACACAGGATGTTTGTGTTTGTGTTGCAGAGGATTCTCCACAAGGTGTCGCTGTAAACAAACCACGCAGCAGAGCTTCTTTAAAAATCACTCGAAGACATTTAGATAGAGAAGACACCAAGGCCGACTGACCCGTCATGATACGTCTTGAAAGGCTTTATACCAGTTTATTCTGCCCTTGCAGCGCGTGACCATGCAGAGCTAGACAGGTAGCTAACAACTTGAATCCTCCAATAACCACAAGGCTTGGCTTTTCTTGAAGTTTACTGAAAGATTTTGATTGTGAAACTGGAAATACAAAACAGGAATACAGCATACTTTATTACACAGCATCTGCATGTAATGTTACTAAATACTTACTAAATGTAAGTGCGTAAACACGCACACATTTAAATGCAATGAGCCTATACATAGTGCATTGACAATACTGCTGCCACAAGCAGGCTAACTGTAAAGCTAACTGCTAACTGCTTGCTAAATGAAGCATGTTCTAACAATCGCTAAACAGAGCAAATGTTACAGACTCACATTTTCTACAACATATGAACGTTACACAGGGTATACATTATGTTCTCTACTTACAGATAAACAGTAGCCAAAGCAAAAGCGTAAATAGAGATGAACTCTGCAGCACCGGGAGTCTGCTGAAGACATTCCCCTATTACGACATGACCCTATTACGACATGCCCCTATTCTGACATGACCCTATTACGACATCCCCCTATTCCGACATACCCTATTACGACATGCCCCTATTACGACATGCCCCTATTACGACATGCCCCTATTACGACATGCCCCTATTACGACATACCCCTATTACGACATACCCCTATTACGACATGCCCCTATTCTGACATGACCCTATTACGACATGCCCCTATTACGACATACCCCTATTACGACATACCCCTATTACGACATGCCCCTATTCTGACATGACCCTATTACGACATGCCCCTATTCTGACATGACCCTATTACGACATGCCCCTATTACGACATACCCCTATTCTGACATGACCCTATTACGACATGCCCCTATTACGACATACCCCTATTACGACATGCCCCTATTCCGACATACCCCTATTCCGACATACCCCTATTACGACATACCCCTATTCCGACATACCCCTATTCTGACATGACCCTATTACGACATGCCCCTATTACGACATGACCCTATTCCGACATACCCCTATTCCGACATACCCCTATTACGACATGCCCCTATTACGACATCCCCCTATTACGAGATGCCCCTATTACGACATGCCCCTATTCTGACATGACCCTATTCCGACACAATTTTAGTACCGCCATCCCGACAATCTACCCAGGCGCGTCGGGGCTTCGTCTTCCTTTCATTTCTGTTTGTGTGTCTTGTTAACATAAACTTTTTGAACATACTCAGTTTATTTGTATAATATAATACAGCCTGTTGTTGTAATGGATGCACTGACTGATTGGCACTCAATTTCGTTGTTGTCCTATCGCCCTGCATCCGATCTGCAAGGGAGTCGCGCAAAGAAAGCTAAAGCTATGCAAGCCATCGAGGCTGCTCCCAATTCTGCAGAGCTGTAGACCGGAGCTGATGGGATGACGATGGAGAGACTTGGAGGAGATGTGGCGGTGGATTCGGGAGGGCTATCAGAAGCGTCCATGAGGGAGGAGGGGGGCCCTGCGTGTCTGACAGTGTCAACCACCGCTCCGAATGCTTCCACTGAAGTGGAGCTATGCAGACCCAACGCACCATGTTGGCACGTTTAAAAAAAAAATGGAAATGCCTCTACTCCGACAATTAGACGCCAATGTCGGAGTAGAGGTATGTCGGAATAGCAGCATGTAAACATACCCCTATTACATGCACATATATCCGAGGTACCACAAACGAACACAGGGGGGCAAACAAGGCAAATCAACCTTAATGATTTATATCAAATGCTTTCACTTTGAAACTATATTCATCTTTAAAGAAAGGCAACCCGCAGTTATTAATGTAATGAAAGGTGATTGTGAATAGTAACGGCACACCTTGTGCTCTCCATTTGCCTCCCCAGACGCCAACATCACCTCAACGTTCCACATCCTGCCGAGCAGCGATAAGTTCCTGGTGATGAGCCTCAACGCCACCGCCTCCAACTGCAAGGTGATGCTGAAGAGGATGCAGATAGACAGCGAGGACGCAGAGGACGAGATCAGCCTCCGGGCCCTCTACCTGATGGGTGAGGAGAGAACATGGGATAGCTTAATCTGAACAGGTAACAGGGATCAACCGTGCCTCCATAATCAGAGGCTGTGGCGCAGTGGGATAGTGATCTTCAGATCAGGGTGGTCGAGTCCCACTGCAGTCAGCGTCGTTGTCTCCCTGGGCGAAACCCCTCACCCTCCTGTGGGGACTGTCCTCAGTACAGAGCGAGTGGATAACAGTGTCAGGTGATGTAATGAAGTCTTATGAAGGACATTTTAATAGAGCAGTCGCTGTGATGATCCAAACGTCTGGTCCGGTTTCAACAGATACGTCTCAGTCCTTTGGGCCAAGAGACACTTTAGTGATACAACATAAACCTAGTATTTATATTGTGGGCTTGAGTTCCACTCTGAGGAAGACTGCTGGACGTTCAGTCTGTGCTGAAGGATCTGTGGTTCTGGGTTCATCCTGGTTCTCCCTTCCTGTCTGCAGGCAGAGAGGCGACCCTGAGCGACTCAGACCTGGAAGATTTCAAGAAGCAGGCGAGCTGCCTCGGGTTCTCCGGAGAACCACATTATATCTACAAACCGGAGAACGGTGCTTCACCTTTAACATCACCTGATTAAACCATCAGACGGACATCAGGAATATATATAATAAAACTAATTCATTTTTCTCTCCCTGCAGGGTTCTGTACTCAAGAGGAGGCCATTACGGTGCAGTTCTGAGGAGAGCAACAACTTTCATCAACATTTCAAACTGAGGAAATAAAGAGGAATCAGAACTTCTGTATTTCTTCTTCACAGTCAAATAAAAATGAATTAATTCACATCATTTTTGAAAACCTAACTTTTTGAGCGGCTTTCACGCACTTGGATCAGCCGGGGGAAAGAGACCCTTTAATGCTGAGTCTCTTCCCACGGGGGAGACAGGGTTATTACAGACGTTTAAAACAGCACCATGGGGGAGCTGCAAGATAAGAAACAGATTCAGCATCACCTCACAATCACTGGCAACATGTCCAAAAGTCTTTACCCTCTCTACAGTCCGACCTTATGACATCACAGGCACTGTTTCTCTGATCTGAGACACTTAGACTCCTGGTTCTGGTTCTGGTTCTGGTTGAGGCTGATTTATAGTTTCCCAAAGGGTTGGCCTGCAATATACCTCCACAAATGTTCATTGAAACGCAGGATTTAGTATTACAGGGTGAGTTACAGACTCTTCTACACCACAGACAGGCCTACAGGAGCAGTTTAAGGTACAGGACGTTGCCACAGGACACTTCCCCCATGAACTGGAGGGGGGGGAGTTGGGCCACTGATCGTTCGGTTGGTTAACCCCAATTTGTGTAGCCATTAAATAATGAAGGTTTGGATATGTCAGAGTGCAGCCTGTGTTTGGCTATCAGTGAATGATTAACGCACACATTGATATGAAACGTCCCCCGCTGGATCCCCTTTGGACCGACATGAAGGAACGCTGCCAGTACAGACACACTTTCATAACCGTCAACCAAACTCAAATGCAGATAACATAAAACCCAGAAGCTGCTATAAAGGCTGAGCCGCCCAATGAGGCTCAGTCCTCTTTGTAGCTTTCCATCAGCTCGGTAGCGTTTGTCCTGTTAGCATCGTTAGCATCTTTAGCATCGTTAGCATCATGTGTCTCCGAGGTCTCCTGCTGGTCGCCGGCCTGGTCCTGAGCAGCTGGGCTCTGACTCCTGAAGAATGCGAGCCCCTGGTGACGCCCCTGTCCCTGGCTGACCCCTCCATGGTAAGACCCCCTCTGGTTCCTTTATTCGCCGTTAGCTTAAATGCTATAGCAGGGTTAAACAGTCAGCTAACAGATATCTTGTGTTACTCGTGAATAACAGCTATGAATAAAAAATGCATGTTTTGAACGTTTGAGGGACAAAGACAGTGTGTTACAATGCAACACACAGATCCTGCGTTGGAGAAATATAAAGGGTCGGTAGGAAAGTAAACGAGGCTACTGGGGTTCATCCTTCCCTTGTACCTGAAAGATGTGTTTCTGTTTGTGCAGATGTACGGACGGTCATATATCCTGGCGGGTTACAATGATAACGATGTGTTTAAAGGCATCCTGAAGAACATCCAGAGCTCCTGGTTGAATGTCATCAGCTCCCCCTTTGGTGCCCTCATGTCTCAGTTTAACAAACTGTGAGTGGAAAACACGCTGCGGACACACAGTCACTTCTGTAGAGTACCATCCTAACCCCCACAGCCACATCCATCCCTCTGCAGATATGATCGGGGGTGTTGCTCAGAGTTAACCCTATTTGTATGCATTTTGAGGAATACAAGGTTAGCCTGAAGACGGACGATGTATGTACTATTATAAATATATCATTTCATTACACTGTTGTCTCCTTTGCAAAGAAGCACAACACTTGTGTGATTTTATTTCTTAATATAATTATTATATATATAACTCTTTTTCTTCATTTTGTTCTCAGGTATGGAAACTGTGTTTTCACCAGAGAAGCTGTCAACGTCACTTTTGACGGGAACACAGTATCAGTGTCATGTAAGGAACCCATCTGAAATAAACACGAGAGTAATCGCACTGCAGCTTCAGAGAGGATGCAGATACAGAAACTCAAATCAAACCTTATGCAGAAACATCTCTTCAACACATGCAGCATTTAGAGAAGATTCAGCAGCTTGAGGAAACATGAGCAGCAGATCTTTTAGGGAAAAAATGATGATTCTGAAGAAATAGTCGGAAATTCAAATTTGGAAAAAAGAAATCAGAAGTTTGAAAATAAAATAAAAATGAAAAAGATTGGGAGAGAAAAAAGTGTGACTTTTAAAAGAAGATGATTAGGGCCACGTGAAGAAGGACGTCTCTGTTGTTCTCCTGAAATGTTTTCTGGTCTTAGTCAAAGGATGTGATCACATGACTCCTTCTGATGTCACTGCAGACCTGCTGGAAGCTAGCTAGCATAGCTAACCTTCAGATATTCTGATACACACTTCCAGTTCTGAGACAGACTCACTCAGCAACAGAGACAGTTCTCCAGCTTGACGATCCTGAACGTCACCCAGCGCTCCGGTCCCAGCTGTGTGCGTCACTCTTTAGTGTCCCCTGAAACCAGCGAGTCAGACTACAGAAATCGGTCGTCCCTGCACCACCCTCTGAGGTTTTTCTGTATTGTGGTTTTATATTTAAATAATCTGTCTGTGTTTCTGTCCTCAGTCATCAACATGAGCACCACGATGCACATCCTGCCTGGCAGCAACAACCTGACGGTGACGAGCGTCAACAGCACCGTCAGACACTTTGACCTGGTGCTTAGAAAGTTGAACATCACGAGTGAAAACACAAAGGAGATCAACCTGCGCGCTGTCTACCTGATGGGTAGGAAGGAGAGCTTTGTTTGTGCTCATTTTGCCTGCTTTACTTCCCTTTATTTATCTGTGGTTCTGGGTTCATCATCTCCTGGTTCTCCCTTCCTGTCTGCAGGCAGAGAGGCGACCCTGAGCGACTCGGACCTTGAACAGTTCAAGAAGCAGGCGAGCTGCCTCGGGTTCCCCGGAGAACCAGATTACATCTACAACCCGGAGAACGGTGCCTCACCTTTAACATCACCTGATTAAACCATCAAATGGCGATAGGAATATACATATGCATTATAACTGATTTATTTTCCATCGGCAGGTTTCTGTACTGAAGAGGAGTCCACTAAGATATAGTTCTGAAGAGAGGAAGAACTTTGAGGAAATAAAGAGACAAAAACTGACTCAGAACAACTGTGTGTTCTTCTGTACCGTCGCATCAGCTGGACCGTTGTCATGCTCGTCACATGTGGAGTTGCACCATCTTCCTGATTCATGACTCAAAATGTTAAACCCTTAAGATAATGCTGAAGAAATGTGAAAGCCCTCAGTTTCTCCTTAGCAACGGTCTGTTGGCGAGAACCGAGCCCTATAATAAGTCTTATTATGAAATGGTGGGACTCTGTGTGTCTGATTGGGCATGGCTCGGCTCAGAGTGTTAATATGTTGTTGGGGTAGTGATTATTAGCGTGTTTTCAAAGCGTGTTCAAAGTGATTTCAGAGTCATTAAAGGCAGCAGCTGGAGTTGAATTGAATTATTTTGTCTTAATTAATCATTAATGCGCAAACGGGGGGGGGGGGGGGTGGCTGCAGGTAAAAGATCACTAGCATGACTTTGCAAAAAATTAAATGTTTGACAAAATGTAAATACTGGGAAAGCCAGGAGCCACTTTAAAGGCTGAGCAGCCCGATGAGGCTCAGTCGCTGTTATTCCAGGCGTCTGTCCCGTTAGCATCTTTAGCATTGTTAGCATCTTTAGCATTATGTGTCTCCGAGGTCTCCTGCTGGTCGCCGGCCTGGTCCTGAGCAGCTGGGCTCTGGCTCCTGAAGAATGCGAGCCCCTGGTGACGCCTGTGTCTCTGGCTGACCCCTCCATGGTAAGACCCCCACTGGGTTCATTCATTCACTGTAAGACCCAGTAGGAACAAGATCCTAAAGGTACAAATAATAAGGTCTTGAAATACTCCACTACAAGTCAAAGTCCTGATTTCAGTATGTTCCTTTAGTTAAAGTACAAAAGGAGTAGCATCAAAATATACTTAAAGGGCAAACAGTAAAAGCATAATGACCCATTCCAGTAATACAAAGTACAGAAGAGTTACTCAAACCTCTTAACTGCAATATTATCCGGGTTTTACTTCGCTAAGCAACATCATTTTTCTCAATGAGGACCAAATGTATCATAAGGAGAATTATTGATTGTATTTCAAGTTTTCTGTTTTCTTCATATTGTGATACTCAGATCCGGTTACATCAGGTACCTAGCACCTGTAACAGAGTATTAGAGTCGCCCTCCCGACCCCGTCAATAGTTAACAGTGACACCAATGCTCGACAAAACCAAAATCATCACCAGTTAATGTTTGAAGTAAAACAAACACACAGACACACACACACACACACACACACACACACACAGACACACACACACACACACACACACACACACACACACACACACACACACACACACACACACACACACACACACACACACACACACACATCTTTTAATAATCAGGGCTTTTTTAACCCTTAGTACTAATTTCTCAAAACAAAAACAGTCCACCAAGAACACACTCCATGGAAGTTATCCAAATTCTGACTTTTTCTCAGAATTTCTAAAAATGTTCAGAAGTCTGAATTTTCTGTGTGTGTCTGTGTGTGTGTGTGTGTGTGTGTGTGTGTGTGTGTGTGTGTGTGTGTGTGTGTGTGTGTGTGTGTGTGTGTGTGTGTGTGTGTGTGTGTGTGTGTGTGCATGCGTGCGTGCGTGTCTGCGTGCATGTTTGCAGATGTACAACAGGTCCAACTTCCTCGTGGGTTATGCGGATAGTGGCGCGTTTGAAGCAATCCTGAAGCACATTGAGAGCTCCTGGTGGAATATCAGCCCGTCTCCATCCGACGTCCGAATAGTTATTTTCCACGAGGACAAACTGTGAGTGGACGAGCAACTGACCTGAAAGCTGTACTGATACAAAATATAATAACCTTAGTCAGGAAGCACAAATATCTGGTGCTCTGATTAAGAGTTATTCACATTCAGACCTTTAGATAGGCTATGACTTAGACCAAGAAATAAACTCTCCTCCTCCTCCTCCTCCTCCTCCTCCTCAGGAATGGCGTCTGCATGTCGATATCTGTCAACTTAACTATTGAGAGCAACACGGCATCAGCGTCAAGTGTGTTTTCCAACCTGACACTCTTCAGGCCACTGAAGGTCCTAAGGTCCACAGAGCTCACATTTATAACACCAGTTATTCGAGAGCAGCTCAGGTAACCCGTCAGTGTGCTGCTACCTAGCAATCGTTAGACATTGAGCTAGCCAGCGTTCGCTATCTGTCTATCAAGTTAGCCAGCTTACTTTAGCTACCCATCAATCAAGCTAGCTAACGAATGTGAGCTATCTAGCTTGATATCGCCAGATTGGTGGCTCTTGTGATTGAGATTGGAGTCATTACCCCCTTTGGTTAGACAATGAGGACCTGGGTCTACGTTCAGGCAGTGAGAGTCTTCATGAAAACATTGATGTCTTATTTGTGGTTTCAAGTCATATAGTTCAACAAATATTGGTCGGGTTGTACCTGCTAAACATTAGCATGTTAGCTTGTCACTGTGTTAGCATGCTGACAGAGGACTCTTTATTGAACTGTAATCCCTTATGTTCCTGTCGGTGTTTAGTCGGTAACATCCTCTCCTCCACCTTCCACCTGCTGCCCAGCTGTGACGGCTGTCAGCTCCTCAGCATCAACAACACCGCCAGACACATGGAGTGTGTGTGTGTGTGTGTGTGTGTGTGTGTGTGTGTGTGTGTGTGTGTGTGTGTGTGTGTGTGTGTGTGTGTGTGTGTGTGTGTGTGGGCGGACATTGGTGTGTTTGTCCTTTAGACTTTAACCAGCAGCTTTCATGGAAAAACCTCCAGTTCATGATCATGGTTATAAAACACGGACGTCATAATAGTGAGATACTTTTTACGATGCTTATCCTTCTGTGAACCTTTGTCCTCCAGATGATTAAACCTTAATAGATATTAATAAGATGGATGCTGTTTGTATAATTACAGTTGTCCCCCTTGCTAACACAGTAAAGTTGCACATAAAGCAGGATTATTTAAAATGACGCTCAAAGAGCAAGACCTCAGCTCAAGTCCCCAAAACACTGCACACAGTTCTCTCAGGAAGACAGAAATCGGATTCACTTGTTTGCCATTTTCAAAACTCTGCCATTAAAAATGCGACACACATGAACCAGTTAACAAACACAAGCACCAAAAGACCATAACACCACTTTATTCTGGACACAATAATCAGGACGCTGGAGAAGACTTCAGGTCATAACTTTTTACAGCAACAATGTAAATATGGACATCGCAGCGAGAGGAAGAGCGAGAGGGAGATCTAGTGATGGAGGTTTTCAGCATGGAGCTGTATGAGCGTCAGCCCAGTGTTCCTCCTCTTCTACGGGCAGTGGGAGAGAGGGGAGATATCCTCTGTGAGGGGGAGGAGGTATAGGAATACAACAAAAATGCAAATGCTTTTTTTAAAGGTATCTTTTGGCCAGATGGCCTTTATTGGAGATGTTAGAGTAAAAGGGGAGACAGAAGGGACGTCATCACCAGAATTGTCCAGCCGGCTCGGTACTGGAACCAGCCTACTGGGCTAAAGTTTTCTGTGTACAGGCCACCAGCGCTAACCACTGAGCCATCTGCCAGCCAGATGAGAGTCTTCACAGGGAGAGCAGCAGTGTGTAGATGGTGTGACAGATCTAGCTTCTTCCCTCCATGTCTGCAGGGAAGATGTTGCTGTTGATGATGAGGCCAGACCCAGCCAGGAGGTCAAAGGCAGCCTAAACATTTCTCCATCTTTTAGAGAAAGGTTTTTGGATTTTTCCTCAAAGTTTTCTTTCCATTTCCTGTCTTTGACGTTGAGCACAGATTCGTTCACACAACTGTACCTGTATGTGCTGTGCATGCATGTTGGCTCATTGGTTGTGTAGAAAAATAAAAAGGTTGGTTTCAACAGAATATTTGTGTTTCTGCACATTTTCTTTGGTGCAGAATCCTCCCCATACAGAAAGAGCCCATAAAGATGAGTTCTTCAGACCGATCTCATCCTTGGGGAGTTGGTTGGACAGTGCTTCATTTTGCAGGATATATGAGGTGTTTTGCGCTTTGAGTGTGTGGTTTTGTGAATTGTGTTTTGAGAAAATGAGCGGCTTTCAAAAAAGGTGTTTTAGCAATTGAAAAAAACTGTAATGCATGTACTTTAAATCATGTATGCTGCAAATAGAACAACAGAAACATCTATTTCATATTTTACATTTCCTCTCCTTCAGCGTGTTAACTTTTAATGACATAAAAATACAAAATAAAATACAAAAAAACACCAAAATATGAAGTTACGTTTCATTTTTTTTGTTTTGTATGTTTCATTATTTAGTATTTTTGTATATATGTATTATAAAAACTGAAACTGCACTACGGTGGCCCACAGGTCCAAACCCTGCAGTTTCAGAAACAACGCAGACATAAAACCTTTTCAACTTTGTATTCTAAAATAAACACAAATAACAAACTAAAACGTTGATATTTGTTAAAGATCTTCAAATATATTTATGCTTCCTGCTGTATTTTATGTTTCAGATGGTCGGTGTTTCTCTCTGCAGTCTGTTAGTTTTGAACCTTTTTACACATAAAGGACAGTGGGCCGGTTTGATCACAGTTCAATAACACTCTGAGCACACACTCTTTGGACCGGCCCGGGGTCCCACGGGGTATAAAAACCGACCAGCGTCCCCCCGGTCTCAGTGCCTCCACATATCCCATAGGGCGCATTTGATTTGTGTCTCAGGATGAGTGTCTTTAAGGGAGCGCTGCTGCTGCTGCTGCTGGTCGCTGCTAGCGCCAAGCCGGACCATGCCCATGACCACGCGGCCCATGACCACGCGGCCCATGACCACGACCACGCCGCCCACAACCACTCGAGCCATGACCACACGGCCCATGACCACGACCACGCGGCCCACGACCACGCGGCCCATGACCATTGCCAGAAACTGAAGAAGGTTGCCAAAGAAGACATCCACCAGGTGAGATCCCCAATATCCTTTATTTTACGGTGGCCGACAGGTGCAAACATCCCAAACCTCTTCCATCAGGAGGAACTGCTGCTTCAGAAAGGATGCAGATATAGAAACACAAATCAAACACATGCAGAAACATCTGCAGCAGCTCTTCAACACATGCAGCAACATCTGCAGCAGCTCTTCAACACATGCAGCATCTAGAGAACATTCAGCAGAGGAAACATGAGCAGTTTACTAAAAGCTGCAGAAACCAAACACAACGGAGACCAGGGGACACTAAGAGAGACGCACACAGCTGGAGACCAGGGGACACTAAAGAGAGACACACACACCTGGAGACCAGGGGACACTAAAGAGAGACGCACACAACGGAGACCAGGGGACACTAAAGAGAGAGGCACACAGCTGGAGACCAGGGGACACTAAAGAGAGACACACACACCTGGAGACCAGGGGACACTAAAGAGAGAGGCACACAGCTGGAGACCAGGGGACACTAAAGAGAGACGCACACAACTGGAGACCAGGGGACACTAAAGAGAGACACACACAGCTGGAGACCAGGGGACACTAAAGAGAGACGCACACAGCTGGAGACCAGGGGACACTAAAGAGAGACGCACACAACTGGAGACCAGGGGACACTAAAGAGAGAGGCACACAGCTGGAGACCAGGGGACACTAAAGAGAGACGCACACAGCAGGAGACCAGGGGACACTAAAGAGAGACGCACGCAGCTGGAGACCAGGGGACACTAAAGAGAGACGCACGCAGCTGGAGACCAGGGGACACTAAAGAGAGACGCACACAGCTGGAGACCAGGGGACACTAAAAAGAGACGCACACAGCTGGAGACCAGGGGACACTAAAGAGAAACGCACACAGCTGGAGACCAGGGGACACTAAAGAGAGACGCACACAGCTGGAGACCAGGGGACACTAAAGAGAGACGCACACAGCTGGAGACCAGGGGACACTAAAGAGAGACGCACACAGCTGGAGACCAGGGGACACTAAAGAGAGAGGCACACAGCTGGAGACCAGGGGACACTAAAGAGAGACACACACAGCTGGAGATCAGGGGACACTTAAGAGAGACGCACACAGCTGGAGACCAGGGGACACTAAAGAGAGACGCACACAGCTGGAGACCAGGGGACACTAAAGAGAGACACACACAGCTGGAGACCAGGGGACACTAAAGAGAGACACACACAGCTGGAGACCAGGGGACACTAAAGAGAGACACACACACCTGGAGACTAGGGGACACTAAAGAGAGAGGCACACAGCTGGAGACCAGGGGACACTAAAGAGAGACGCATACAGCTGGAGACCAGGGGACACTAACGAGAGGGACTGGAGCGCTGGGTGACGTTCAGGACCATAAAGCTGGACCTCTGTCTCAGAGTGAGTCTGTCTCAGAACTGGAAAAGTTTGTCAGTCCTTCTGAAGGTTAGCTACGTTAGCGAGTTAGCTTCCAGCAGATCTGCAGTGACATCAGAAGGAGTCCTGTGATCACACCGTTAGAATAAGACCAGAAAACATTTCAGGAGAACAACAACAGAGACAGAGACAGAGACAGAGACAGAGACAGAGACAGCTTTAAGATCTTGAACGTCACCCAGCGCTCCGGTCCCAGCTAACTACACTGTAGCTACACTGCAAATGAATCCATGTGTTGATTATTAACTGGTGGTCTACAGATCTTCGGTGACTGGGTCCTGGTCTGGTCGGTGTCGGACCACAAGGACGGTCAGGACCTCCTGAAGAACGTCAGCAGCTCCCATGTGGAGATGCGTCTCGTAGGAGCCAATGACACCCTGATGTTCAACGAGAGGAACGTCTACCGGTCAGAAATAACATCTCAAATAAATACTAATAAATACAAATGTGGAAATAAGAAGATAAATAATCTACTGATTAAATATGTAAATAGAAAAATGTAGAAACATAAAAACAATCATAAATCAGAGAAAAATAAAAGGGAAATATTAGTAACAGATTATAATAATCAAATAGACAAAATAATCCCTAAATCCTCCATTTACTTCCTGTTTTCTTCCCCTAAAGCCTCATGGGAGCTGTAGTTCTGTAGTGTGGTGTGTATTCTAACTGGTGTGTATTTTAGTGACAACAAGTGCATCAACTACTACATCAACATATCCACGGAACATCTGAACAACCCCGAGGACACCATGCAACACCTCCACGGCAGTGAGTCACACACACACACGCACACACACACACACACACACACACACACACACACACACACACACACACACACACACACACACACACACACACACACACACACACACACACAGATATGACAGCTACATCAACTGTGAATATGCTGTTTTACCTTTCTAAAATAATCGAAACTGACTGTGTGTGTGTGTGTGTGTGTGTGTGTGTGTGTGTGTGTGTGTGTGTGTGTGTGTGTGTGTGTGTGTGTGTGTGTGTGTGTGTGTGTGTGTGTGTGTGTGTGTCAGAGATGGAAACCGATGGAGTCTTCTCTCTCTACAATGATACGGTTGAGGTGGGTGTCTATGAGACGTGTCCAAACTGCATGATGATGGTGTTCAAGGACTCAGCTGGGAGATACCTGCTGAACTACAGTAAACACACTCACACACACACACACACACACACACACACACACACACACTCACACACTCACTCACCCACTACTGTTTATAGTGTAGTATGGTATAGTTTAGTATCTTCAGTAAAGTATATATAAGTCTCATAGAGTTCTGTTCATCAGATCAGAAACTAAACTGTGTGTGTGTGTGTGTGTGTGTGTGTGTGTGTGTGTGTGTGTGTGTGTGTGTGTGTGTGTGTGTGTGTGTGTGTGTGTGTGTGTGTGTGTGTGTGTGTGTGTGTGTGTGTGTTTCAGGGAAGGAGGGTCACCATCAGGATGTGGATCACATGAAAGCAGATCACGAGAAGCACAGGAAGCTGGCCGAGTGTTTGGGCTTCAAACACGACGAGCCGTACATCTCCGACGGAGTCATATGTCAGAAGATATTTAAATATTTATAAATATCTAACAATGACTTCATTTAGCCACATTTTGTTAGTGTTTGTTATTATTTTGCAATATTAGCTGGCCAGCTCCTTTGTGATTGGTCAACACCTTAGAGATGTCCACATACAAGCGCTAGCCAATAGGAGTGCTCCATAGTGATGTCAATATGTTCTGGAACTTTTTGATTTCAGCCTCTGCAGACCATTTACATGCACCTCTAGAACACACCACAGAAGAAGAGCAGTGCCTCTTTGAGATGAATGAGGAACGTAAATGACTTCTTGATTTTGTTTCCTCACAGATGTCTGCAATAAGAAATCCTCTCCAGAAGAGCCGCACATCGCGTAGGACGGGAGGAGATCCAACAGACACCGAGCGTCAACACAAACATGTTGTTTACCAAGCAATAAAAGCAAATACTGAAACCTCTGTGTGTGTGTGTGTGTGTGTGTGTGTGTGTGTGTGTGTGTGTGTGTGTGTGTGTGTGTGTTTAACTTTACTAAAACATACACTATACTTATTTTTGCATTAATTGTCATTTTTACAGAAAAAGTTTCCATCAAAAGAGTTTTGTAAAATGTTCCTGAAAATATAAAATGCAAATACTTTTGAGTAAATATGAAGAGCTTTGAAGCTATTAAACAGCACCTGTCCCCCAGGTGGCGCTACAGTGACGTCACACGGCTCTTCACCAATAAGAAGACCGTGTGACGTCACTTCCACATAATATTTCCACCTTTATCTATTTAGTGATTTTTGTTCTTATGAATTTGGACTTTTCCAAAAATAATATAATCAATTTTATGTTGTAAATAATATTCAGCAGGAACATGTTTCCCTCAATAAATGCTGTGAAGTCATTTTAAAAGAACAGTTACGGTTTTTAAAACAGTTTGTGTCAAACGTCTTCTGTTTTCCCTTCTACTTTATTACTAAATGACAATTTAACTTTTTATGTTTTCCTTTATTAAAGAAAATATATTTGCACAGCAAACATTGACATTAGGAGTGTAGAGGGTACAGAGGAAATAAATAATACAATACAACTCTCTTCTGTAGTTTGCCATATTTTGATTGGCATAAGTGTGTCTGTTTTTTTAGCTTTTAAGGTTCTTTGTATATTAAAATTTTAATTTGGTGTAAATACTTATTTTTTAATACTAAACAGTTTCTTTAAAATACAACTTGTATTATCTTTATATTTTACTTTTACAACTTGTTCAAATTCCTTGTATGTGTAAACGTACCTGGCAATACACTGTATTCTTATTCTGATCAAGAAAATACTGATAAAAACAAAAGGTAACAATTCAAGTAGAATATTTATGAATACACATTTGGTTTTGATGCCACGTTGTTGTAATTCGCAGTAAAATAATATGGTTGAAGTCAATCCATTTCTTCTTGTGAATGTGAATCCTTCCCATGAATTAAAATCCGTCACCTTTAAAGTTCAGTGAACAATTCCTCCCTACAGCAGGGGGCGCTGCAGTGACGTCACAAGCCTCTGCCCCAACAAGAAGACGGTGTGACGTCACTTCCAGATATATTATTCCACCATGGAGTCCAGCGGAGTGAAGCTGAGTTTCTGGGAGAATGGACCACAACCGGGACAGTTCTACTCTCTGTCCGGGGGCACCAGGACCTCCTGCGGGCCGGTCCGACACACACTGTGAGTGATCCTGGAGAACTGGGGCTGAGAGCCGGTCCTACGAACCCGGGAATCAGATATCAGTTTCGGTTCTACTGAGTGCTGCATCATGGAGCTAACTGATGCTAAGCTAAATTATGCTAACTGCTAGTTTAACTTGTTAACAGATCAGAATGTCAACTCTGAGGTGTCTTTAATTAACTTAAATGATACATAAGAATCTTTCTGGTTATTTTCGAAGACTTAAATATCAGATAGTTTGACTTTTTCAGTCCGTTTTGCTGAGTAACTGTTAGCAGCCTTCTGCTAATGCGCCGGAGGAAACATTCACTTTTAACAACAAAGCGGGTTGTTAAAGTCAATATCTGCCTAATGAGTAAAACACCGTATCTAAGATTAAATGAACACATCCCATAATAAAGTAAACCATATAGAAAATACAAACAGTTGTTACTCGATTGAAAGGGAAGTACATTTCAGCTATTCCAATTAGACACATTATTAGAGGCTATTTTTATCTGTAGTCCCTGGACAGATGTTGTAAGTCACCCTAAAGACACATTTCATTTGAAATAACATGTGAATACATCATCATAGAGGCTTACAATACTTGAAATGCTAATACAAACATAGATATGACATTAGCAACAGGTAAAGACAGTACAGACGGACTTGGGGGGGTAAAGTGCAGGAGGTTGTTCCAGCGTTGACGGAGCTAATCCCTCACATGTTTTTAAGTCAGGAAATAAAAGGGAACACAGGGGTTTAAGCCTCTGCAGACCGTTTACATGCACTAAAATCTATAGAACTACAGGAGAGGGAACACCACAGAAGAAGAATAGGGATACTATATTATATAAGTTGACCTCATATGTTCAGACTCTACGAAGGTGTTGCTCTGTTACTCATAGATGACCCTCTCTCTCTCCCCCTGCAGGAACCCGATGGTTACCGGGACGTCGGTGCTTGGCGTGAAGTTCACCGGCGGCGTCATCATCGCGGCGGACATGCTGGGCTCATACGGCTCTCTTGCTCGCTTCAGGAACGTCTCGCGCCTCATGAAGGTAACGTCTCTCCTGCAGGAGACACAGCGTAGTTATTGATTAAAGTAATGGGAAAGATAAACATCAAAAACAATATTCTGTGCTGGCTGAGCTTCAGAGAAGTTGTTTCCACCTCAAGGTCGATGGTGTTGACCTCTTTGATGTTGTTTCTCAGATACTGTTTGTTGTTTTGAAGTGCGTCTACCTGCGAGTCAAGGGTATTTGTTGTTTGTGTTTTCCAGGTGAACGATAACACCATCCTGGGCGCCTCAGGAGATTACGCCGACTACCAGCACCTGAAGCACATCATCGAGCAGATGGTGTAAGTACCAGGAACAGAAGGGACCTCCTGTGCTCTGTGCTCGGATGTATTTAACGTCTGGTTGTGTGTCCTCAGCATCGACGAGGAGCTTCTGGGCGACGGGCACAGCTACAGCCCGAAGGCCGTGCACTCCTGGCTGACCAGAGTCATGTACAACCGGCGCAGCAAGATGAACCCGCTGTGGAACACCGTGGTGATCGGAGGCTTCTACAACGGGGAGAGGTCAGGACCCTCCAGTCTTTACTCTCTTTTTAGTTAAAGTAAAAGCTGCTACTCCAGTTTAAAGTCTGTTCAGTGACTGTATGTCTGTGTGAAGCTCTAGGATCAGCTGACTATAACTTATTTATTCATAAAACCATCTGGTTGTACAGATCCTCTTATTCCCATTCCTAACAGTGTCGTGTGTTTGTGTCTAGTTTCCTAGGTTACGTAGATAAACTGGGCGTGGCCTACGAGGCGCCCACAGTGGCCACTGGCTTCGGAGCATACCTGGCTCAGGTGAGTCTAACCTGCAGATACGGACCCTGTTCTTACTGTAATACAGGTGTTTAATAAACATTTTGTGTGTGTGTGTAGCCTCTGATGAGGGAGGTGGTCGAGAACAAGGTGGAGATCAGCAAGCAGGAGGCGCGGGAGCTAGTGGAGCGCTGCCTCAAAGTGCTGTACTACAGAGACGCTCGCTCCTACAACCGGGTGAGTAACACTCGCGCTCCAATTGGCTAGTGATCCAACACAATGTACGTGATAGTCTAAGGGGGGGGGAAATCGCTAAGGGGTTGACCAATCATCACAGAGCCGGCCAGCTAACCAATCAGAGCACACTAGAGTCTGGTTTCAGACAGAGGGTGAAAAGAGGTCCTCGTTCCTGCAGGCAGTCTGAGAATCTCAGGATTCAGATTTTTTCCCCCTAAATTAAGCCTTTATGAGACAACCCTTTTTTATCTGAAAATTCTGCCCTTTCCCAAAAAAATTTCTGAAAACCTAAACTTTATTTTCCTTTTTTTTGGAAAATCTCAGAATTCTGACCTTTTCTTACATAATGCCCTTTTCTCAATATTGAGAAATGTTTTCTGAAAATCACCAAATTCTCACTGCTTTCTGTATTTTAAGGCAGGGGAGGGGGGGGGGGTAATATTTGTGGTTAAATCTCTTAACTTGTCTCAATTACATGTTCTACATAATTACAATTACATATGTAGAACTTCCTTGTACGTTTTTCTTGGGTTTTTGTATCAATATTATTTGTAATGTACTGTTAGTTTTGAAGCCAGAGAAACGTGGTCTTTATATTAAAGCATTGCTGTTCCTCCGAGGAAGGCATTCATGGGCCGCTGTAGGGAAATAATGATTTGTGGATCCGGGGGTAGGGGGGATTTCTCAGGTTTAAAACTTTCTGAGATTTTTTGTACATTTAAAAGAAAATAAACACCAAATGATGTCAAAGAACTCTGTTCCATGTTTCTCTCCTTCTCATTCTACCTTTCCAAAGTTTAACTTGTGATGTTTTTTCTCAGCATGAGATCGCCATCGTGACGGAGGAAGGCGTGGAGATCACCGGCCCGCTGTCCTCAGAGACCAACTGGGACATCGCTCACATGGTCAGGTACGTCAACAGGTGCTCAAACAGGGCATTTATATCCCAGCTGAGGGGGAAACGTTCAGAGCTAATTAAGGAGTTCTCTTTGAATATTATAAACAGCTCCGATGAAAATAGTGCAGGTCTTGTACAATCAGTGTAGTTTTTATGTTTGTCCTGGGTATTATTAGTGGGTCACAGGGTCAGCCCCTGGTCGTGCAGCCTGGTGGCTACAGGCACAAAGGAATGTCCGAGGTGGGATGAGTCTGAGGCTGAACTCCTCATCTTCACTAGCTCTGCATGGAGGGGGTGGGAGGGGTTCGCCAGGATAACAGTTTCACTTTATTAAATGTTAATTACTATAAAATCTTTAGTTGTTAACCTGTATAGGAGTGTCCCTGCTGATGTTTTCCTGATGTTTAGAGATTATTTAAATGTGTTTTCTGTTTCTCTGCAGTGGTTTTGAATGAAGACGAGCTGCATCAACAACAACTTCTGCAACTTATCTTCCCCAGTTTAGTGTTTTCTCATGTTCATTGTAGCTTTTGTATAATGGAAAATAAATGTATTAAATCACAAAATCTGTTTTCCTTGTTTTATTTGCATGTGTGGTTCAGATTAATGTGGTCAAAGCTTGGGAAAAGTGTAAATCACACTATACTGTAAATATCCTACAGTAATGCCACTATTCACACACACCCTCAGGTTTACCTTTTTACGTGTTTTATGCTAATCATATTTTTTGCATGGTTATGGAATTTAGTTGCAATCAACAAAGCATTCTCTTGTTTTCCTGCTGAACGTGTCTTAGATTCCCTGATAGACTGGATGTTTGAATGTGATACAAAAATAAACCTCAGAACTATATTAAATGTAATTCAGCTTAAAAGAAACAATAAGTGCATTAAATACACTATCAACTGTTTCCTCAAAAACACACATATACATACATATAGTTCTTCTGTTTAGTCTCTGGACTGTATATGAGTAAACATACAGATGAGTTTAAACCTTATTTATAAAAAATTCATTTGAAGTAATTTGCCTGCACAACCTAATAAGGTGGCTGTTGCTATGCAGACTTTGCGAGATAAATTCATCTGTTTTGTAACTGGGCAGACCAGCTAATCGCTTCCAATCAGAATAATCCCTGTCAAAAAACTAATTCTGCTCGACGAATGAAACCCCACCCACTTTTGGTATCCGGGTAGGTTGGTGATAGCGGGCCAATGGGAATAGACGTTGGCTTTGTAGTCAGGCAGACATAACAAAGTCGTCCAATCACAAAAAAATCTGAAAGGGGATTTTTGCTGTATCTTGGCTCAGGTACTTTCTTTTTGTTTTTAAAATAAATACTGAAAAGGGATTCACCTAAAATGCAATACGTTAATAACAGAATAAATTCCCCGTTATCGGGCTTTATTTTTGAATTAAAAAACAGCGAGGTAAATCATGTTTAACGGGTGTTTCAGTGCCTGCTAGCTAATGCTATGTGATAGCAAGCGGCTAGGCTAGTTAGCCAGTTAGCAGCTAGGAACGAAGCTAATATTAGCCAAAGATAATTTAGCGTTAAAAGCATTTATTCTGGTTTGAAACGGTTGTTGAAAGTGCGTGTTTATAATCCAGCTATTGTGTTGAAATGTTGCTGCATCGGGAGTGTTGTCTGCTAGCCTGTTAGCGTAGCAGTAACGTGTTGAGAGTGTGTGTGTGTGTGTGTGTGTGTGTGTGTGTGTGTGTGTGTGTGTGTGTGTGTGAGAGAGAGCGTGTGTGTGTGTGTGTGTGTGAGAGAGATAGAGCGTGTGTGTGCGTGTGTATGTTTGCGCGGGGCGTTGAAGCCCATATTTGGTATGTCCGTATTGGCCTGACGGTGGTACTGCAGCTTCGGTGATTTATCTGAGAGTGAGAGAGCGGTGGCGGCGCGAAGGGAAACTACTGTGCATGCTCTGTGGGCCCACATCCGGGTACCTTCTGAACCCACAGTCGCTCTATTCTGAGCTTCATGCGCTACTGAACACAGCTCTCATAGGAATGAACGGAGCCCCGCCTCTGTCTCTTAAGACTGTGTGTGTGTGTGTGTGTGTGTGTGTGTGTGTGTGTGTGTGTGTGTGTGTGTGTGTGTGTGTGTGTGTGTGTGTGTGTGTGTGCGCGCACGCGCTGATAGTAAATGGCAGGCACATGACCACTGGCTCTCTGTAAAGACTGCAGTGAGACATGGCATTGTGGGGGCTGAGTACGGGCTGCGTCTCCCCGCAAGAACGAGCCTCCTTCTCCGGTAGAGGTCGCAACGTTTACCGGCGCCCCGACTGCCGCCGGTCTCCACCGACATGCAGCGGGCCTTTGTTTACAACCTGAGTTTAACATAAAGTGTCTTTGTTTGTCTTCTATCTGTGATAATGTGTTGTTTTACGTATTTTCTGTGTCTTTACTATCGTGTTTCTCTTTGTTTATTGTTTTGTTGTTATTTTTATTATTAGGTATTTTGTGATAGTTGTGATAGTCTGTTTGTGGTAATGTTTGTTGTTTTGAGTCTCTTTGTGGTTGTTGTTGTTTTGAGTCTCTTTGTGGTTGTTGTTGTTTTGAGTCTCTTGGTGGTTGTTTTTGCTATGATTTGTGGTATTTGAGTTTTGTTTAGATTTACAGTATTTCTGATCCTGTTGTGATTGTTTTGGTTGTTGTTTTGAGTCTCTTTGTGGGAAAACCAACACTTTCAGATGAGCCTTAAAACAAATGACACTAATTGGAAAGTGAAATGTGTTTCTCTGAAGGGAAAATGAGTGTGAAGAGCGTTTTGTCCTCAGATGGTGTTTCTCAGCGCTGGTTAGACGGTCCAGATGTCGGAGGACCAGCGGCAGGCCGAGGCTTCCCGGAGGGGGGAGACCGATCTGGAGGGGGGGGAGGGCGACACGGAGCCCAGCATGCTGCTGCAGAAACTCAAGAGCAACATCTCGTAAGATATCCCATGACATTATTCTAAAGTCCTGTTTGTAAATCAACCAGAGTCCTGTCTCTAAACCGCTGTGTGTTTCTGTGTTGCAGTAAAGGTGTTCAGACCAAAGTGGATCAGATCCTGGTGAGCGTGTTTACAGGAGGACTCTCTCCTGTTGTGTTAAATATCAGATCAGTGTGTGCAGACGAGAGGAAGTGTGTGTGATCTTATTCTTATTTTCTGTTTCAACAGCAAGATGTTCAGCGTTTCTCCGACAACGACAAGCTGTACCTGTACCTCCAGCTGCCCTCGGGACCCAGCGCCGGGGACAAGAGGTCAGGCCTTATTTTATATCATTTCATTTGTATTTTCTATTTGCTACGGGGACAAGAGTTTAAAGCCATACATTTCTATAATGTAACCACTATATACTATACCCTGTGCAGTGGGGGGGGGGACTCCAGCTCCTTCAACACAGCGGACCAGCTCCACACCTGTAACTGGATCCGCAGTCACCTGGAGGAGCACTCGGACACCTGCCTGCCCAAACAGGACGTCTACGAGACATACAAGTCAGAACACACACACACACACACTCACTCACTCACTCACTCACTCACTCACTCACTCACTCACTCACTCACTCACTCACTCACTCACTCACTCACTCACTCACTCACTCACTCACTCACTTCCTGTCTGTGCCTGCAGGAGGCACTGTGAGAACCTGCAGCATCGCCCGCTCAGCGCCGCCAACTTCGGGAAGATCATCCGAGACATTTTCCCCAACATCAAGGCTCGGAGGCTTGGCGGCAGAGGACAGTCCAAATATCCTTTCAGTTGAGAGGGGTGTTAAAGCAGCAATGCGTCAAGGGAGATGTAGTCTCCTCAGTTATAAAGTGGTAAACACTGTTTCAGTTTGAGGTTACAGTTCCTCCTGCAGGCTGCTCAGCTGCTGTCAACGTTAGCTTAGCTTCTTCCTCTGATCACTTCAGATCCAGACGTGCAGGAGGGCCATGAAGTGATCTGTTGTTTCTTTAACCTGCCGCTCATACGTACTGCTACAGCGGCATCCGCAGGAAGACGGTGCTTAACATGCCTCTACTGCCCAACCTGGACCTGAAGAACGACCCGGTACACACACACACACACACACACATACACACACACACACACTTAGTTATTTATTAAGTGGACTGGTGAACCCCTTTGTGTTTCCCCTCGGCTGCAGGCGGAGCTGACGGAGCTGGTGCAGACGTACAAACAGGAGGTGACGGAGGCGGCGTGCGAGCTGATCTGTGATTGGGCGCAGAAGATCCTGAAGCGCTCGTTCGATACGGTGGTGGAGATCGCCCGGTACCTGATCCAGGAGCACATCGTAAACCCTCGCTGCAGCCAGGCCGAGCTGGTGGCCTCTGCTGCCCTCGCAGGTGGGTGTTTGTCGGAGATTTTGAGAAAAAGTCAGAATTTTGAGAAAAGGTCAGAATCTGAGTTTACCGAAAAGAGTTCTGAGATTTTCCAAAAAAAATCTGAATTTTGAAATGTTAAAGATGCCAAAAGGTAAAGGTGCTGATCATGACTCCATTGTTGAGGTGTGCTAGAGTAGTTTTACATTGTTCAATGTTCCAAAATCACATTGGTTTCCTCATACAGCATCTCAGTGTAGTACCTCTCTTCACTCTCTGTCCTAAGGCCTTGTCTGAGCTCCTGCCCCCCCCCCCTCCCTATGAGCCCAGTGTGCTCTGATTGGTCAGCTCGCCCACTCTGTTCTGATTGGTCAACAACCAGAGAGGCTCCGCCTCTGTCTAACAGAATGCTTTCCAAGTCTTCCCGTTACAGCTGAGCATCAGTTTATGTGTTACGGTCATATATGTTTGAACCGGAGTCCGGTCCTGACAGGACACAGACCAACGTGATGGACTCTGTTGTGATTTGTTGACCGCGTAGCCATTCACGTACAATGTGTTGGCGCGCTAGCCAATAGCAGTGTTCAATAGTGATGTCACTATGTTCCGATTTTGATAAAAAGGCCAACAGTCCCTCAGATGTGTGATGTTTTAGAGTTGATTGACAGCTGTGTCTCTGCAGGAGGTCCAGCCAAATCCCACAAAGTGATCAAGAAGACGCCGGTGATCTCTAAAGCAGAGAGCGAGGGAGCGGCAGATCTGAAGGTGAGGTTACATGATCCTGACTGTTCATCACTTCCTCGCGCTGCTGCTAACACCCCCCCCCTCCCCCATCTGTCTGCAGAAGGACCTCGGGGACTCTTCCTCCTCGTCTTCACTGAAGCCTGGAGACAAATTAGCTGCAACAGGGAAGCCCTCCTCTTTGGACGCTCCTCTTCCTCCTTCCTCCTCCTCTTCCTCTTCCTCTCTGTGTCCCGCGGTACGTTCACACCTTACAGTAATCTGTGTTTACATTGAATGACAACAACAACAACAACAACAACAACAACAACGATGTGTTTCAGGTGGAGGCCTTCATGAAGCAGTTACCCAGAATCCTCCCCCGCTCCTCCCTCCCTGATAAGGCTCACCTCTCTGTTCGCTCCTCCCCCCCCTCGCTGGCTCCCAAAGACTCACCAGGTGTCGGGGGAGGGGCGACTGGAGGTCCGTCCGCTGCGACCGGAGGGGGGATGAAGGTCATCGCCATGGGGGGTGGGGCGCTGCCGGTGATGATCCTTCCGCAGGGCGTCCTGTCCTCCCCACCTCCTCCCCCGCCCGCCCCTCAGCTCGCAGCCCCCACTTCCGTGCTGCAGAAACCCCGGGGGGGCGGCAGCAAGCGGCCCCCAGACCCTGGACCCCCCGCCCCACCCCTGAAGAGGAAGCGAGGACGACCCAGGAAACCCCGACCAGAGGACGCCCCGCCCCCCCCGCCTCCCGCCGCTCTGTCTCCCAAACCTCCTCCCTCGCACCTCCCTATCATCACCTCGGTGGCGGGGGGCGTCATCCAGAAAGCCTCGTCCTGTCCTCCCCCCTCCCAGCAGCAGGTGCTGGAGTTGGTTCTACAGGAGCCGGGGGGAGGGCTGGTGCTGCAGGAGCACCGTGGGGGAGGGGAGTCGGACCGCCTCCCTCGCCCCCTGCTGCTGCTGCAGAGTGCAGGGACCCCCCCGAGCTGGGAGCTGCAGGGACGCACCCCCATGGTGGAGGTCATCCGGAAGGCTCCGCGGCCAGGAAACAACCTGGCTCCCCCCACAATGCACTCTCCCTCCGCTGCACACCTGCCCCCGCTGCCCCCCCCCACGCTGCACGATGACCAGGTGGAGATCACCCTCACCCCCGTGGAGCTGCACCTCAACCCCTCCACTTCCTGTTCCTCCGCTCCTGCTTCCTGCTCCATCACAGTGCTGAGGGGGGAGGAAGAGGAGGGGGGGGAGAGCTCTTCCTCAAAGAAGGAGGGACTCTGACTCTCTTCTATCATCTGTTTACCTCACCTGGACCATTAAGTCCCGCCCCTCTTCGCCTTTCCTCTTCCTGATTGGTGGAAATCCCAGACTGAGGATACATGAAGCCAATCACACGCTTTCATATTCACACCTGCCCTTCTTTCCTCATTCCTTCCTTCCTTGCGTCCTTCCTCCTCCATCTCCAGCCTCAGAGCAGCTGATTTGTATAAGAAGGATAAAGGACAGAGTGACTAAAGGAAGGAGGGAAGGAGACACAGCGTTTGAAGAGTAGGTACTACGGGTCGGAGCCTCTGAAGGTTCCTATGTGCTGAACATTAAAGATGACCTTTTAACCGGAGTGCCGCGCCCCCCCCCCCCCCAGCTCATGGAGATGCAGGAACAGGAAGTCCTGCCAGAGTGTGAATGGATGTGTGTTCTGTTTCGTGTGTGTGTGTGTGTGTGTGTGTGTGTGTGTGTGTGTGTGTGTGTGTGTGTGTGTGTGTGTGTGTGTGTGTGTGTGTGTGTGTGTGTGTGTGTGTGTGTGTGTGTGTGTGTGTGTGTGTGTGTGTGTGTGTGTGTGTGTGTGTGTGTGTGTGTGTGTGTGTGTGTGTGTGTGTGTGTGTGTGTGTGTGTGTGTGTGTGTGTGTGTGTGTGTGTGTGTGTGTGTGTGTGTGTGTGTGTGTGTGTGAGAGAGTGACTGGGAGATACACAACTTCAACGCCCTCATTGACCGTGCAGAAACCCGGTGTAGAGAGGATCCAGGCTGTCAGTAAACTCAGATATTTATTTGCTTCATAATCCTGTTTGGATTTAAATTTAGGAACGTACAGTCGGTCGAGTTCCTTTAATTTCAGGTGTTTTCTTATGATTCCAGTTGCGTTAAGGCGTTATAATATTTATATTTGTGGCCGTAATACAAGCCCCTAAATTTGTGTCTCAAAAAATTAGAAATTTAAATGAATAGTATTTATGTTTTTCTAGTAAAATTAGAATTATTTATTGTAGTTTATCACTTTTGTTTTGTTCATATACATCCCTCCTTAAAACACTGATGACTTTCTCTTGCTGACAGGTGTGCCGTTTTAAACACCTTCTATAGAAAGACTATAAATATCTGAACATCTTCAGAGCTCCTCAAAGTTGAAACTGGAGAAAGTGTACAGAGTGTGTGAAGTGTGTTCAGATATTTTTCTTCAAGAGAAAACAGCTGACAGCACGCTGGACAGTTTAGTCATTCTCATTCTGACTTTACAACTTATGAGCTCCACAACATGCCGCCCCACCTCGCAGAGCTAAACACGTTTCAGTTTATTCATTATTATTAATATTACAGTTATTAATAATGTGGCCTAAAGTCTTCAGCACAGAGCACAGCACAAAGTGACCTGAAGAGATGCAGTATTAATGAGGCCTCTGTAGCCTTAGCCTAGCTAAGCAGTCTTTGCCATGCGCCCTTTGTACTGGCCCTCCTCTGATCTATGACGGGTTTTCGTCTCTAAAACTAAACAAAATATATGAATATTATTATAATTATTATGCTTTAATGTAATAATGCTACGCAGCAGATGAATCAAAACTACTTTTAAAAAAGTCTGATTTAAATTTGAACTTTTTTATTATTATTATTTTTAATTACCAAAAATTAATCAAAGAAAATGATCTGGCCCCCCCCCCCCCCCTTCTTCTTCGTTATTGACGTTTTTATGATGTTTGTTTTTGCTGCCAAACTGCGGAGGGCGTCGTCTTCTTCGTTGGTGCCTGGTGTGTGTGTGTGTGTGTGTGTGTGTGTGTCCCTCCGTCCTATGAGGTTGTTTAAGCACGTATTTTTTTGTCTGTTAAAACTGTTGCATGATGGGAAAGTGAGTTTTAAGCAGCACTGTTGATGCTCTCTTTTTTAAATCAAACAAAGTGCCATCACGTGGAAGAGAACAAGGCGTCGTCCTTCAGACCGAACTGAAGCTGTTCAGAAGGTAAACCCAGGGAGAGTCCTCCGGGTTTTTGGTTTTTTGGGATCTTGGTTTTGTGGTTTTTATGCATCGAGAGAACTCTCTCTGTTCCCCGCGTCAGAGTGAGGGTGGCAGATGTTGGAGAGGAGCGGGAAATGTTGAACAGAGTTCAGAAACCGGATCTAAAGCAGCGTTTGGAGACAGGAAACTCGCCTGTAAAGCTTCAGGAAGTCTCAGTGGGAAACAAAGTGTCCCGATGCCAAGGAGTCCAGTTCGTCCCAGCTAGCCTAACTGGGACTAACTGGTCCAGAAAACATGCAGATCTTAGGGAGGTTAAGGCGGAAGAGTCCCAGCACAGGTTCTGGTTCTGGAGGCGGTGCTGGGAATATTTCACTGTGGAGCCGTGTGGCTCAAAACCAGAAACGGGTCAGATAATCAAAGATTTAAGGATCGGGATTCGGGTAGCGGTGCGACGACCAGCAAGGATGGAAATCAGCGACCTCTGATGTCACTTCCTGTTGTGTTCACTTTAACTCTGATTGATCGAGTGAAAGTGACACACACACTCGTCACAGGTCAGCCTGTAGACCTCGTGCAGGTCAAAGGGTCAGAAGGGTCTTAAAGGGACATTCCAGAGGTTTCTGAGTCGGGGTTTGAGGTCCAGCTGTGGACGTATTAAAGACTCCTAAAGAAGCTGTGACTTACATTTCTTTAGATTAACTTTAGATCCCCTGCTGTAACCCAACCTCCTGACTCCTCACACGGGGGCGGAACTCTTTAAAGGGGTTCCAGTCTGACCAGCAGCTGAGGCTAACAAATGCTTTGGTCTGGTGGTGTCCATCAGTTCCTTTGGTGTTTAAAGGGGTTCTTCAGAGTCACACAACAAGACCAGTTAACCAACCGACTGGCACCCCCAGACTCCAGTCCCAGAGACCCTGATCTGACCTGCTGGTTTAGTGTTTGTACGATAGGTCTGTTTCTTGTGTTATTGTGGGATGTTTCTGAGTCTCTAATCAACACAATGACGTGCTTAAGGTGGCAGCAGTACAGGTTGTTGTTTCAGTGGGGTCTGGGGGTTGAACCCAACTTGCAAACACAGGAACTGTCCCTCTAACTCCTGAGGTAAACGGCCGTCATGTGACCTGAACGAGGGTCAGTCATAACTACTTTATCTCTAGTTAGAAATGGTGACGGTATGACGAGGCATTCGAGGGTCCTGGTCTCGCCCCGCAGATTCTGTGGTGGAGAAAGTGAACCCAGCGTAAGAGGAAGTAGCCCTGTTTCCTGTCGGAGACGCAATCAGAGTCACATCTCACCAATTCATGCTGCCTCTGGGGCTTCTGGGTAATGTAGTCTCTGAGAGTGCCTGTGACGTCAGACAGATTAAGAGCTTCAGTGTATTTTATTGAAGAGAACCTCGTTTCTGGTTTCTCTGACCTCTGACCTCTGTCCTCTGTGTACAGCTCGTTGTGCAGATTTTTATTATTATTATAAGTGTTGCTACGAAGATATTTGTTTTGCTTTGCATGGTTTTGATCCTGTGTCTGTTTTTGTATATCAATCCCCCCCTCCCCCCCCCCGTGCTCAGCTGTTGTTGTTTTTTTGCACTTTAATTGAATATTGAGGGGGGAGTTGGTCCAAAAAAAAAGAAAGTGTAAACGTTGCCCAATAACCCCCCCCCCCCCCCCCCCCCCGTGAGCCCCTGTTGTTGTGAAGAGGACTTTAATGTGAATATATTTTCCTACCTGAGACTGGAATAAAGGGAGTGACGTTCAATGGCAGCAAGCAGAGTCCGTTAGTCACGCTTCTTTTATTAAAGGCTTTTCCTTCTTTCATTTGCTCTCTTTCATTCGGACATTTTCTCCTGTCTTTATTTGGCTGTTTTCCTTTAAGTTGATGATTTATTTCATTTCCTTTGTTTCCTGACCTTCTTTTACTTGGGGTTTATTTTACTTTGTGTTACTGATTGTTTTCCTTTCTCTGTCTTTTAATTACTTATTATTTTATCTCCAAATTAAACTGATCAGAATCTCCTAGTTTCCAGATTTAATATCAGCAACAAAACAGGTAAAGGAAAGTCAAAAGTACTTGTTATAATACTGTACTTTATAAACATGTATGTTTACAAGCATTTCATAAAGTATTGTTATTAATATTTGAAAAAAATGATGTATATAAAAACACAATCTAGTTTAATAATTAACTAAACAATCACAGAAATATATAGTTCAAATTCAATAATCATAAAATCTACATTAAATGTGTTTTAAATAAAGAGAAAAACTCGGATTTCTTTCAAAATAAATGTCTTTATTTTTTCCCGGAATCGGAAGTCAAACTGTTGTTGAATCAGGATCTTCTTCAGCAAGACTCTGATGATTGTGGGAAGTATAAATATATATAGCTGTGGGAGGAACAACATACTGGTTTCATCCCACCGGAAACTGAGCCAAAACCAGCATCAAGACGAGGAACACCGGAACTGACGCAGGCTGGTCTTCAAAATAAAAGCCATATGACAATGTGACGCTTAAATGTTTGTTGTTGTCATGCAATTCTTTATAATATAAATAATATGAGGCCTTTTATGAGCTCAGGCACCATATTTAGAACAATTTGTTAGGATATATTTAATATCCTCTGCATTCATCAGCTCAATTTACTGTATTTTCTGAGAGTAAAGAATGAAACCTTTAATAAAGCTAAAAATCTGAGCACTGGTCCACTATACAAAAACACATTAGGAGACATTAAACTACAGGTGTTTTAATACAAGTTTTATATAATTAATACATTTTATGTTAACATAAAATGATTTGTATCTACGTTTTATAGAGTCCTTTCATAAGAGTTTTATACTGGTATTAAAGGAGCATTGAAGTATTAGATATAGGTATTTTGTCTGCTACACTTTGTGAAATAATACGGAACATACCAACACATTGATGCAAACATAAAACCACCGAGAGAAAACAAAACTTTCCAGAAAATTAAACGTATTTTTATTTCCCTTCTTTCTCTAAAACTGTACTTTTACTTTGAAAGTACGCAGCGGACGTGTGGTTCTCCGGGGCTGCGGCTGTCTTTACGGAAGTTGCGTCACTGCTGCCGAGCCGATCCGAGCCAGGCCAAAAACACATCAGAAACTCTGGACCAGATGTTCCCGATCAGAGCCTGATCCCGGACTGGACACCCGGACCACAGGCTGGATCATTAACCCGGACCTTAGCCAGGTTTAACCCGGGATAAGAGCCTCTAACCCGGGTAGGTGCGCCGCTCTGTTCCCCGGATGTTCTGGATGTTCTGTCCCCGGGCTGAGGGCCTCTTGCTGCCAGGGGAAAGGCTCCTGGTCGGGGGTGTTTCCTCCTGCTGGGGGTCACTCTTTAGACCTGGTGCAGTGACTCTGATGGAGCCTCCAGCAGAGCGGACTGCGATCCTGAACCGGTATGACTGACCGCTGGAGGCTCCATCAAGTACCTGTGTTTTATACCGCTGTTTCTCAGAGTGCTCTCTAATGAATTCATATATATTATATTTATATAATATATATAAATATAATAATATAACATCTATATGACATTCTGGAATTATTTATACTTCATACATTTAAAAACTACTGTAATACTCCATCAATACTCATGTAATCTAGCCCTGTTTTAAACTATAGCCAAAAACTAAGAGTGTGTGTGTGTGTGTGTGTGTGTGTGTGTGTGTGTGTGTGTGTGTGTGTGTGTGTGTGTGTGTGTGAGAGAGAGAGTGTGGGACACACGTTGTGGTGGTAAACTTCACACTTTGCCCTGAACTGCACACGTCACACTCCAACCCCCCCTTAAATACTGATTCAGTACTAAAGTACATCAGTGCTATTGATCAGAGCAACAGCGCTCTTTAAAGAGTCCTCTCCTGCTGATGTTCAGGTATATATCAGTATGTAGAGTCTCTACTTTAAAGAGTCCTCTCCTGCTGATGTTCAGGTGTATATCAGTATGTAGTGTCTCTACTTTAAAGAGTCCTCTCCTGCTGATGTTCAGGTGTATATCAGTATGTAGAGTCTCTACTTTAAAGAGTCCTCTCCTGCTGATGTTCAGGTGTATATCAGTATGTAGTGTCTCTACTTTAAAGAGTCCTCTCCTGCTGATGTTCAGGTGTATATCAGTATGTAGAGTCTCTACTTTAAAGAGTCCTCTCCTGCTGATGTTCAGGTGTATATCAGTATGTAGAGTCTCTACTTTAAAGAGTCCTCTCCTGCTGATGTTCAGGTGTATATCAGTATGTAGTGTCTCTACTTTAAAGAGTCCTCTCCTGCTGATGTTCAGGTGTATATCAGTATGTAGTGTCTCTACTTTAAAGAGTCCTCTCCTGCTGATGTTCAGGTGTATATCAGTATGTAGTGTCTCTACTTTAAAGAGTCCTCTCCTGCTGATGTTCAGGTGTATATCAGTATGTAGAGTCTCTACTTTAAAGAGTCCTCTCCTGCTGATGTTCAGGTGTATATCAGTATGTAGTGTCTCTACTTTAAAGAGTCCTCTCCTGCTGATGTTCAGGTGTATATCAGTATGTAGAGTCTCTACTGTAAAGAGTCCTCTCCTGCTGATGTTCAGGTGTATATCAGTATGTAGAGTCTCTACTTTAAAGTGTCCTCTCCTGCTGATGTTCAGGTGTATATCAGTATGTAGTGTCTCTACTTTAAAGAGTCCTCTCCTGCTGATGTTCAGGTGTATATCAGTATGTAGTGTCTCTACTTTAAAGAGTCCTCTCCTGCTGATGTTCAGGTGTATGTCAGTATGTAGCGTCTCTACTTTAAAGAGTCCTCTCCTGCTGATGTTCAGGTGTATATCAGTATGTAGTGTCTCTACTTTAAAGAGTCCTCTCCTGCTGATGTTCAGGTGTATATCAGTATGTAGTGTCTCTACTTTAAAGAGTCCTCTCCTGCTGATGTTCAGGTGTATATCAGTATGTAGAGTCTCTACTTTAAAGAGTCCTCTCCTGCTGATGTTCAGGTGTATATCAGTATGTAGTGTCTCTACTTTAAAGAGTCCTCTCCTGCTGATGTTCAGGTGTATATCAGTATGTAGTGTCTCTACTTTAAAGAGTCCTCTCCTGCTGATGTTCAGGTGTATATCAGTATGTAGAGTCTCTACTTTAAAGAGTCCTCTCCTGCTGATGTTCAGGTGTATATCAGTATGTAGTGTCTCTACTTTAAAGAGTCCTCTCCTGCTGATGTTCAGGTGTATATCAGTATGTAGTGTCTCTACTTTAAAGAGTCCTCTCCTGCTGATGTTCAGGTGTATATCAGTATGTAGAGTCTCTACTTTAGAAAATAAAGTGAAGTAATAAATGTAAGCGTCAGAAACATCTTGTTTATTAAATCTGTAAACAAGAACAAACTTAAAGTCAAACTGATTTCAAATGATTCCTTTGTCTGCTCTGTAGATCTGTCATGTGACTAAAGGTCAGCCTTTTGTTCTGATGATCAGTCAGCAGGTCAGAGGTCATCACAGCAGGGAATAGAGTAGCACTACCAGTGTGTACAAATACTCACAAGTACTGCTGCAAGTAAAAGTACTGCAAATGCACCTGACTGATGTAAAGCATCAACATAAATAAGTCTAACAGAATTCAAACTGTAAGAGAAATACTGAAGGGTGTGTGGAGCCCACGCCTCACATCTGGAAACCATCTCTCACACACACACACACACACACACACACACACACACATGACCTCATTCTCAGCTGTGTGTGATCAGATGATGTCATCAGGAGGAGACAGATTTATGATGTGGAGTTTCATATTTAAATACCAGACAGCATTTACTGAGGACGGTACTGTGTGTTTTTAAAGGGTCCCTTTTCCCCCTCCGTCTGAAACCAGAGCCCAGTGTGCTGTGATTGGTTAGCTGGCTGGATTTCAGATTTTAAGGAGAAAAGGTCAGAATTCTAACATATTTAGAAAAATGCCTCAATTTTGAGAAAATATTCAGAATTTTAAGATTTCAAAAAATCAATCTAATTTTTTCAGATATTTAGAACAATTTACGAATTTCAAGATTTTCCGAAAAGTTCTTCAATTTAGAGAAAAATACAGATTTATTCAAATGTTAGGAAATTACAAAATGATCAGAGGGGAAGCAGTGTGAGGAGGAAAAGAGAATCACACAAGCTTCTTCCTCTTCCTCTTCCTCCTCCTCCTCTTCCTCTTCAGGCAGTGATTGTGATGGGTTTGAGCAGGGAGGTGCAGCACAACAGAACAAGCGCTCCCTCAGAGTGTTATCAGCAGGAAGTGATGCAGCTCTGATCAGAGACATCAGATATGACAGGTCCTCGTGCAGCAGGATGATGTTACATAACACACACACACACACACACACACACACACACACACACACACACACACACACACACACACACACACACACAGATGTATAGGTAGGAGGCAGTCACATGATCATGGAAACACAACACGACTCCTCTCAGACGTAAAACACATTTTTTATTTCCTTTAATCCTGAAAACAAAGTTTTGCTTTTTTATGGAAATCGGGAATTATGTAATCTAGAGATCCACAATGTTTCCAAGGGACCACAGTTGTTACTAAACTGTAGAAACATACTGAGTACTCCCATGTTCCAGCCTCTCCTTCATGGCTTCACAGTTTCACTAAAAGGCAGGAACTAAATCTTAATGCTCTGCAGAGGCTGAACCCGTGTTCCCTCCGGAGGGGTTTCCCTCCCACAGTACTCCTCAGACGTGTCTGAGTAACACTAGTTAAAGTATTTAAGTATATTTATTTGGTCTCTCTCTCTCTCTCTCACACTCTCGCTCTGTCTCTCTCTCTCTCACACTCTCTCTCTCACACTCTCTCTCTCTCACTCTCTCTCTCTCTCACACACTCTCTCTCTCTCACACACTCTCTCTCTCTCACACACTCTCTCTCTCTCTCACACACTCTCTCTCTCACACTCTCTCTCTCTCACACACTCTCTCTCTCTCTCACACACTCTCTCTCCCATACTCTCTCTCGCTCCCTCTAGGTCTGTTTTTCCAAGATGGCCGACGCCGAAGTCTCCCTCTCCCCTGCTCTGCTTCACCTTAGCCCCTCCCACGCAGCCCCGCCCCCCCCACCTGCCTCCACTTCCCCCACCACCTTCTCCTGTCCCTCCTCCCCCTCCAGTGCCTCCTCTTCCTCCTCTTCGTCGTCATCTTCCTGTTGTTCTGAGAGCTCCTCCGACTGCCCCCACCACCATCATCACCGACACCCCCACCGCCCCCAGCTGCAGTTGCCCCCCCCCCCCAACAGCGAACAGCCGTCCTCCCCCAGCGCCAGCCCCCGCAGCTCCTCCCCCAGCGGCAGCATCGGCAGCACCGGCAGCCTGGGCAGCAGCAGCGAAGGCATTGGCAGCAGCGGCGGCTCATCGAGCGGCGAACAGAGAGGTCCCACCCCCCCGCTGGATGCCATATCTGAGGACGCCATGGAGATGGACCTGGGGGCGGACCAGGGTAAGAGCACAGAGAAGACCTTATTGTATCCTGACACTGTAGATCGAAGTGGGTGGTGTATTCCCATCTAACCAGTTCACTTAAGGGCGTTTGGCTCGTTGTGGCTGGTCCCAGGCCTACACATAGCACATGATACCAC
Organism: Eleginops maclovinus; assembly: GCF_036324505.1. Classification (NCBI taxonomy): domain Eukaryota; kingdom Metazoa; phylum Chordata; class Actinopteri; order Perciformes; family Eleginopidae; genus Eleginops; species Eleginops maclovinus. Next base: position 24,438,689 of record NC_086361.1, read on the forward strand.
CAGACTTCTGGTATCATGTCGCCCCCCAGCTGCAACACTTTACTCTTGTTTTGTAAATGTTTTCGATCCTTATGACGCCTCCTTCTCTTCTGCTCTCAGTGATCGACCCAGAAGTGGCTCTGAAGGCCTGCCAGGAGGTTCTTCTCAAGGTGAAGCTACAGAACAGGGAGGTGCCTGACCAGCAACAAGTGGACAACAAACAGGAACTGGACGATCACCAACAACAACAACAACAACAGGAGGAAGAGGACAATCAACAACAACAACATCAACAGGACGATCATCATCATCAACAACAACAACAGGACAATCAACAAAAACAAACACACCCTCCCTGCACAGACCCCACAGAGAGCTCCGGCCCTCAGTGGCTCATCAGCCCTGACACCAGCTCCATCAAAGAGGAGGATGAGGAGGAAGTAGAAGAGGGGGGTTCTGGGAAAGATGAAGTAAAACAACATGGCACTTCTTCCCAGCGAGACACTCCTCCTCCTTCTTCCTCTCGGCTGGAGTCTTCCTCGCTGCTGTCGGCCTCGTCTTCATCCAAACAGTCCTGGCTGCTCCGCCTGTTCGAGTCCAAGCTGTTTGACGTCTCCATGGCGATCGCCTATCTGTACAAGTCCAAGGAGCCGGGGGTTCAGGCCTACATCGGGAACCGGCTGTTCAGTTTCCCTGACAGCGAGGTGGACTTCTACCTGCCGCAGCTGCTCAACATGTACGTCCACATGGACACGGAGGTGGGCGACGCCATCAGTCCGTACCTGGTGAGTCCTGAGCAGCATTCTGTTGATTTCACTTCACCTGTCCAACCGACTTCAGGGTTTAGATATCAGACACTGGACTTATGACGACGGACCGCTGAAACGGATATTTGGCATTTGGCCTGGCTGCGTTATGTTGGCCTGGTGAGTGTTCCCTTTAGCCGCAGAGGTTCCAGTTGTCCTGGATGAGGTTCTTGTTGGTCTAGCGGCGGTCTCGGGTGGGGTAGCAGAGCTTACAGTGAGTCTGGCGGAAGGTCCCTTTTGAGGTTCCTGTTGTTGGGGGTTCCAGTTTTACCCAGCAAGTTTCCCATTTGCTTTGCAGAGTTTCAGAGTTCCAGTTTACAGGTTACTGTTGGCCCAAAATGTAATGGGTGATTCCTCTGCTCATGCTACAACCTTCCCAAACCCTAGAACATTTTCCATCTGTTGAACACTTATACCTTCAAATAGGCAGACCTCACTGTCACTTCAAGATCCTTTCTGTTGCTCCAAAAATCAGGGAAAGGTCACAAAAAGTCGAGGTCCAACCCTTTCCCCACAGATGTTCATATCTACTGTTTTATTGAGACACAAAACCTCCTGACTTCAGAACCTGATACCTGTTTGTTTTTATTTCTTCTTTGTCTCTCAGATCCACCGCTGCCGGGGGGGCATCACCTTCTCCCTGCTGACCGCCTGGCTGCTGGGCGCGTATTCCTCCGACATGCACATTTCCACCCAGCGTCACTCCAGAGGAAACAAACTGCGGAAACTCATCCTGTCCGATGAGCTCAAACCCTCTGCCCCCCCTGCCGACCCTCAACGGGGGGGGTCCGTCTCTGGAAGCCCGGCATCCTCCCCGTCAAATCGCCGCTGCCACCGCCGCCACAACAGCCACAACGTGGACTCAACCTCACCTTTTCCCTCCCCCGACAGTCCAGTACCAGGGGAGTCGGAGGTGTTCGTCTCCCCCTCCAGGAGGACCCACCAGAGGTCCAAGTCCGACGCCACCACGGCCAGCAGCGGGTTCGGATCCGGCCTCCGGCGGACAGGAAGTAACCCGAGAGTGGAGGCCGTGCCTGAGGAGGTGAGGCTTTTATTTTGAAACTCGTCTCATTGTTGGGACTTGTCTGGCAGGGGGAAGAAAAAACGAACAAATAAGAGGAACAGAAGGGAAGCAGTTTTTTGATCTGCTTCTCAGCGTTATAAAAGGAAATGCTTTAATGAACCTCTAACCCCCCACTCTGCAGCTGGAGCGTCTGCGGCCTCAGAGGGAGCTGGTGAAATCTCTGCTCGGCATCGGGAGGCGTTTGGCCACGCTGCCGACCAAAGAGCAGAAGACTCAGCGTCTGATCTCCGAACTTTCGCTGCTCAACCACAAGCTGCCCGCCAGAGTCTGGATGCCCACGGCCGAGAACCAGCACCACGTCTGCAGGATCCCAAACACTCAGGCCGTGGTGCTCAACTCCAAGGACAAGGTGAGAACACCTGAGAACACACCTGCCACTGTTAGCTTAGCATAAAGACAAGGTAACACCTGAGAACACACCTGCCACTGTTAGCTTAGCATAAAGACAAGGTAACACCTGAGAACACACCTGCCACTGTTAGCTTAGCATAAAGACAAGGTTACACCTGACACAGGTAACTACAGTGTGAAAAGCATTAGCTTAGCACAAAGACTGCAAGCAGGAGGAAATTGTTAGCCTAGCATAAAATGAAGACTGGAAACCATTAGCTTAGCTTCAATCATATTACAAATCAATTAGACTTACAAGAAGTTCAATCAACGCTGAAGCAACAAACTCAGAACAAAGACTGGCATTAGGTAGCGACTGTTAGCCTAGCTTAGAAAAGTACAGGTAGAAATGAACGCCTCTCTCGTCCCCAGGCTCCGTACATCATCTACGTGGAGGTCCTGGAATGTGACAGCTTCGAGACGTCTGCGGTTCCGGCCCGGATCCCGGAGACCAGGATCCGCTCGGCTCGATCCGCGGAGAACCTGGATTGCGGCGGTGGCGTGACCGCGGCTAACGCTAACCTCAGCACGATGACCTCAGAGCATCGCACCGGAAGCTTCTCCACCGTCCCGAACTACGACAACGACGACGAGGCCTGGGCGACCGACGACATCGGGCAGCTGCAGGTGGAGGTGAGGCGGGGGATAGATGTACTGAAGACCACTTTATTTAAGTCTGTGTCATGATATATTTATTGTTGTGTTCAGGTGGAGGCTCAGACCAGCAGCTCCGATAACATCAGCCAGTTCTCCGTGGACAGCATCACCAGTCTGGAGAGCCGAGAGCCAGTGTTCATCGCCGCCGGAGACATCAGGTACACAACAACAACACAACCAGTACACACTGAATACTGCTCTCTGTCCCCCCGACTGAGAGTCCCTTCACTGGATTGATTTCCCAGTATAAAGTCCAATTTGTCCTCAGTGTTCTGACGGATTCCTTTGGTTCTCAGGCGGCGGCTCTCGGAGAACCTGGCTCAGACCCCCACCTCGTTCCGCAGAGACCCTGAGGACCCGTCAGCCGTCGCCCTCAAAGAACCCTGGGAGGAGAAAGTCAGGTGAGAGTTCCTCGCTGTTCATTGAGAAGAAGAAATACTTAAGGGAAACTCTGTAGTGTACATGCTACACATGTACAAACACACACATGCAGGAGAGTTGGCAGAGCAGGGAGGCTGCCAGGTACTCGGCCAGCGAGCAGTTTCAGGGTTCGGTGCCTTGCTCAAAGCCACCTCGGCTCAGGAGGAGAACTGGCACCTCTCCAGCTACCAGCTCACTCCATTTATTTTGGTCCAATCGAGACACGAACCGGCGACCCTTTGGACTCCAGTCCAAGCCCTTACAGACTAAGCCACTGCCACCCTTGGTTAATATCCCAGGTGTTGTTTACCCGTGAGCCTTTAGTGGAGCCAATCAGTGCCGGCAACTCAGAGCCTGCTTTAAACAGGAAGTGATGGAGCGGGAAATCTACAACGAAAACACTCCTTTAAAGAGAGCAGGTTTTACCCAGATCAATAATCATGATTACCTGTGTGTGTGTGTGTGTGTGTGTGTGTGTGTGTGTGTGTGTGTGTGTGTGTGTGTGTGTGTGTGTGTGTGTGTGTGTGTGTGTGTGTGTGTGTGTGTGTGTGTGTGTGTGTGTGTGTGTGTGTGTGTGTGTGTGTGTGTGTGTGTGTGTGTGTGTAGGAGGATCAGGGAGGGCTCTCCGTACGGTCACCTGCTGAACTGGCGCCTGCTGTCGGTCATCGTGAAGTGTGGAGACGACCTGAGGCAGGAGCTGCTGGCCTACCAGGTGCTGCGGCAGCTGCAGGTAACCGTGCTGGATCATTAATATTATTATGGTTCTGTTTTTATTAAGACATTTTGACTGTTGTTAGTCTGGTTTTCAAGCACCTTTTTTCATTATGTTCCAATGAAATATTTTTAAACATTCATAGATGATGTTGTCTTCTGAAGCCTGTCTGTAGTACCGGTGTCCTGCCTGTGGAGGGCGGCACAGATAGTTACGACTTTTTTTAAGTGTGTGTGTGTGTGTGTGTGTGTGTGTGTGTGTGTGTGTGTGTGTGTGTGTGTGTGTGTGTGTGTGTGTGTGTGTGTGTGTGTGTGTGTGTGTGTGTGTGTGTGTGTGTGTGTGTGTGTGTGTGTGTGTGTGTGTGTGTGTGTGTGTGTGTGTGTAGAGCATCTGGCAGCAGGAGAGGGTTCCTCTGTGGATCAAACCCTATAAGATCCTGGTGATGTCATCGGACAGCGGCATGATCGAACCCGTGCTCAACGCCGTCTCCCTGCACCAGGTGATAATACACGTGTACTGCATGTACTCTGAAGCACCAGGTGATAATACACATGTACTGCATGTACTCTGAAGCACCAGGTGATAATACACATGTACTGCATGTACTCTGAAGCACCAGGTGATAATACACATGTACTGCATGTACTCTGAAGCACCAGGTGATAATACACATGTACTGCATGTACTCTGAAGCACCAGGTGATAATACACGTGTACTGCATGTACTCTGAAGCACCAGGTGATAATACACGTGTACTGCATGTACTCTGAAGCACCAGGTGATAATACACGTGTACTGCATGTACTCTGAAGCACCAGGTGATAATACACATGTACTGCATGTACTCTGAAGCACCAGGTGATAATACACATGTACTGCATGTACTCTGAAGCACCAGGTGATAATACACATGTACTGCATGTACTCTGAAGCACCAGGTGATAATACACGTGTACTGCATGTACTCTGAAGCACCAGGTGATAATACACGTGTACTGCATGTACTCTGAAGCACCAGGTGATAATACACGTGTACTGCATGTACTCTGAAGCACCAGGTGATAATACACGTGTACTGCATGTACTCTGAAGCACCAGGTGATAATACACGTGTACTGCATGTACTCTGAAGCACCAGGTGATAATACACATGTACTGCATGTACTCTGAAGCACCAGGTGATAATACACATGTACTGCATGTACTCTGAAGCACCAGGTGATAATACACGTGTACTGCATGTACTCTGAAGCACCAGGTGATAATACACGTGTACTGCATGTACTCTGAAGCACCAGGTGATAATACACGTGTACTGCATGTACTCTGAAGCACCAGGTGATAATACACGTGTACTGCATGTACTCTGAAGCACCAGGTGATAATACACGTGTACTGCATGTACTCTGAAGCACCTGGTGATAATACACGTGTACTGCATGTACTCTGAAGCACCTGGTGATAATACACGTGTACTGCATGTACTCTGGGTACTTTTATTAAAGCTTAGAGACACGTTGGAGGTTCATGGTTTACATTCTTTAGTCATTTGATAAATGAGGATTCTCACACAGAACAATAAACCGTGCTGAGACACAAGACAACCTTTTAATGACTTCTTGTGCCCCCCCCCCCCTCCAGGTGCGTAAGCAGAGCCAGATGTCCCTGCTGGATTACTTCCTGCAGGAGCACGGCAGCTTCACCACCGAGGAGTTCCTGACGGCTCAGAGGAACTTCGTGCAGAGCTGCGCCGGGTACTCTCTGATCTGCTACCTGCTGCAGGTCAAAGATAGGTGAGGAGGTGGGGGGCTGCAGGTCAAAGACAGGTGAGGGGGCTGGTAAGCTTAGCTAACCATGCTGTCTCTCTGCAGGCACAACGGGAACATCCTGCTGGACTCTGAAGGCCACATCATCCACATCGACTTCGGCTTCATCCTCTCCAGCTCTCCTCGGAACCTGGGCTTCGAGACCTCCGCCTTCAAGCTCACCTCGGAGTTCGTAGACGTGAGTTTGTTTTCTGTGTGTCCTCTGAATACTACGTCCTGGTCTGGAGAGATGACTGAGTGACATGTGTCTCAGGTGATGGGGGGTCTGGACGGAGACATGTTCATCTACTACAAGATGCTGATGCTGCAGGGGCTCATCGCAGCTCGGAAGCACATGGAGAAGGTCCTGCAGATCGTGGAGATCATGCAGCAGGGTAACGAGTCCTCCTCAAACAACAATTACAAAGATCTTGTTTATCAAAACCCACCTGAACGTCTCACTCAGGTTTCCCCTTGTTGTTGTTGTTGTTGACGACGACATTGTCTCCCCAGGCTCTCATCTGGCCTGCTTCCACGGCTCCAGCACCATCCGGGGTCTGAAGGAGCGCTTCCACATGTCCCTGACGGAGGAGCAGCTGCAGGTGCTGGTGGAGCAGCTGGTGGACGGCTCCATGAGGTCCATCACCACCAAGCTGTACGACTCCTTCCAGTACGTCACCAACGGCATCATGTGACCTCTGACCTCGAAGCTTCACTGCAGAATTGTAGTGTGTGGGCTGAAGGGCTTTACTGGATTCTCTGTTTCTTCTTTATGTGACGATCAGCTGATTTGATGTGTTGGGTTCATGAGCAGCTGAGAGACTGCAGCGTCTGGGACTTTATCAAAACTGGAGGCATCAAGTTAAATAAAAAAACTACAAGACTTCTCCTGGATGTTCCTCTGAACCAGCATCAACACATGGTTTGAACCACAGAGCTGTAATGAGCAAGGAACATTCAGCTGCAGATCGGACAGAAACTCGCTTCAGTTTCTGGTAATTTGTGAAATGTAATGACATTTTAGAGATCAAATCCTAAATTGATATGAACCTAAATAGCAAACGGCTCTCTAAATAAAGAAGTGTGTTCTCAGAGAGCAGAGCGGTAAGAGCTGCGTAGAGGAGAACAGCGTGTGTTCTCTGACTGAAGGTCTGACATGTTTCCACACCAACAGGTTATTTTGTGTTTTAGTTTAGATGTTTCAGACATTCATCATCTGTTTCTGGAGATCTGAACTAGTTCCAGCTGGATGAGGATTCTGGTTCTTCACGGTTAGTTTTTTGCAAACTTTTAAAAAGAATCCTCTAAAAGCCACATAGCAGATCGAGCATTCCGTCTGCTAAGTGTTAGCACGGCACCTTGCTAACTCTGAGCATGCATGCTAACGTTGGTATGCTAAATGCCGCGCTGCATGCAGGCTAAAATGCTCTGGTGTCAGATATCAAGAGCGACTTCTACAAACATGAACATCATTTTAACTTGAGGTGAACCACTGATGATAAGATTTGTAGGAGATATTCCCGCCTAAAGTATCTCTGCTAGCGGCTAACGTGCTAACACTAGAACTCAGTTGTTTTCTTTGTTGATCCAAAACCAAACCGTAACTTTGTGAATAGATTGCTTCATGTAATGTTGAGATTTAATGGACCTATACATCTTTATTTTAATAAGATTTATGTACAGTGCTAACCGCTACCCTTCCTAATGTTTGACTCGAGTGTCTGGTGAGAAAGAGCCTCCATTGATCTGCCGTTGGTCTCTGAGTAACTGTTCTCGTGGTCCGTGTTGAATTTCATGAGAAACTTTGGTGTAATTTTGTTCCATTCACTTCACGACTTGATAAAGGATGCTAACGCTAACACAACTATACAGTGTTGAACTACAAAGATCGACATGGATCAGCAGTCTTAGAGCAAGCCAACGTGACTTCTGAAACGATTCCTTTTCAACAGATTTATGCAAGAACATGTTCCTTTCCACTAACTGGATATCTGTGTATAACTGATTCATGTGTTACAGTGACGTGTCTGTTAACGATATATGTGCATATTTAACGATGGCTGATTAGCTGATTAGCCCCCTGAGAAACATTCCTGAGACTGATTTGTGTTTGACAGAAAATCTATTTTTCTTTTTGAGGAGACGGATTTCCTGAATGTGAATGTTTTTTATATAATACCAATCCACTAAAACAAATGTTGTTTTCAGACTAATGTGTTCTTAGTATTGCTGAGCAACTTAAACACGTATAATGAAGTTGTAACTAATGTTGGTGACACAATAATGGCTTTATTCCAGTCCATCACACTTTAACATGAACTGGGTTTAGTGTCCTTAAGAATGTCGATTTAAGTATTTGTTAGTGAGTTTGAAATCAGCGGACCGGATCACGAACCTAGTGAAAGCTACATTAGCTTGTGATCCCAGAATTAGTTGGCATAAGTTTCTTATGAGTGAGTTAGAAAGCAAAAGCTAATAGTACATTTTACCGTAGAGAAAAAACAAAAAACCTCCCCGGCTTGCAAACACTTCAGCTGAGTTCCTGTTTTATTTCCTCGCAAAGTTGAAGTTGTTCATAATGGTAACGGACTGTTCTAACACTGGGACGGCCTATGCTACCTACAAGCTAACTAGCGTCTGAACGAACTGTTGAACAAGAGCAGTAATGAGTACCGTTTACAGTGTTAGAGTATATAACTATTAAGAACGGACTGTTTTCACTTAAAACAAAACGTAATTTTCAATCAATATACCAGGACTGCTGTTTGTTGTTAGCCATTAGCATGACAGTGACTTTATCTTTTTTTAATATATATATTTTCAAGCATAGTTGTATGTTTTAGAAGAGCTAGTGGTTGTAGCTAACACGCTAGAGTGGAGCACAAGCACAGTGACTGGCTAGCTAGGTTAGCCATGTACAGATAAACCTAACAAGCTAGTTGGCTAGCTAACAATCAACTGTTAGTTATTTGTTCAAACTCAACTTCTGTTTACCTTCTTCGATTATTTTAATTTATGTTTCCATCAATTAGAGAAAAAACCTCAAGTAATCACAACTAGCTGTTTTCGGTTAGCACAGTGGTGAACATTAAATATTATAAAACTACCCTCTGATTGTAAAGACATAAGAGCTGGAATAACGTCACTACTCGGTGTTACCCTCATTATTGTATGTACAGTTGTTTTTGTGTGTGTTTTGACCACTATTGAAGGAGAAGCACAGACCTTTTATTGTGAAACCATGTTACCGCTAACCGTTAGCCTGCTACCCATTAGCCGCTACTTTATACACCACGGCGCTTTCCAGAGACGCAGCTGTGACTAAAGTTTACCAGATAAGCAACTTAAATAGCAAACCCCATCTCGTTCTGTTCCTGTGTGAATATGTATGTATGTAAATGAACTTTAATGTAAAATGAGATGCCTTGAGACGCACAGGAGGTACACACTCTGATCAATGCAACCGGACACCAAGAGGTCCGACAGTCGGCCTGAGAAGTGCTTTTATATCTGACCCTTCAGGGACGAGTTTTAACGCCTTCCTCTCTGACATCTGGACAATGATTTATATCTACAAGTAATTACAGTTATTCCCTGGAAGCTAGACTGATTCTTTAAAGTACAAGATGTCAGAGGCATCTTATTTCTTTGTTTTTCCACATTCACTAAAGGCACATTAAGGCCAAAATGCATTTAAATACTAGCTGGTTGAGTTTCTGTATAAGAGAAAAACCAGTTAAAACTCGTCTCTGCTTCTAAAAACCCTTCATTGCCTTTTATCTTCCTTTCATCAGCTCGAAACATTTAACAATTTCAACGTGAAAACTCTTTAAGTGCATTTATCCAGAATGAAAATGTTTTCTGTTATTTGTTTTTACCACTAAACCCATTAAAGCAGCATGGGGACTCCTCCAGCTCTTCCCAATTACTCCTCCTGTGAATTAGCTTCATGCTGTATTGGATTCAATGGGAAAATGCTAACGATGCTAACACAGCAGACTGATCCTGTCGAGTCATCCTGTGAATTAGCTTCATGCTGTATTGGATTCAATGGGAAAATGCTAACGATGCTAACACATAAACAAACAGAGGCAACAGCAGACATCATTTCTTTAGTTTTTACTGATAATTTGACATCATGACAAATTAAATACAAAGCTGCAACAGCGCGCGGCGGTCAGACACGTTTAAAAACACCGGACAACAAACAAGAAGTACCGGCAGCGCCTCCGAACACACGCAGAGAGGCATGATGGGAAAAGTTTGCTCAGCGACAGAAACGTATTTATTACTTGGTTTAAGCACGTGGCTTCAAAACAGGAAGATTTATTTTGAAAATCAGTTTCAGCAGATATTAAACATGTTTTATTTTGAAAATCAGTTTCAGCAGATATTAAACATGTTTTATTTTGAAAATCAGTTTCAGCAGATATTAAACATGTTTTATTTTGAAAATCAGTTTCAGCAGATATTAAACATGTTTTATTTTGAAAATCAGTTTCAGCAGATATTAAACATGTTTTATTTTGAAATTCATCCCAACAGGTTCCTCACGTTTGTTCCACAGCAGGTTCTACATCAGGTATAATGTAATGTTTTTTCATAAAGACATGATTATACAGAGATAATTACAGAACACCATTTCATGAATGTGAGAAATGATTAGTTAGTAAATCAAATTGACATATGAAGTCATATTCTGAGTTTTAGGACAGAATGTGGTCCATTCCATAATTATCTTATTTAGAGATGAGTTATGTGTTTGATTTATTAGGTCAAAATTATTAGATATTTAATCATAAATATGATATACTAACTTGTAAAATAGAAATGATCAGATTGTGATTCAGAAATAGAAATAATAGTCAGATGTTATGATATATAAGGTCATACGTTTAAAATGTAGGCTTTTATTGAAGTTATTTTCTCTTTCAAAACCTGCAGTGGAAAAAAGGTAAAACCTGAAGGAGGTTTGGATTGATCAATGTACAGTTTAATTTGAATCTGCAGTAAATATAATTAACCTTATGACACATATTCCGCAGACCGAGGCGTTTTTAGTTTTGTAGTGAAATCCTTTCATTTGCATTAAATACGTCACAGCTTTCCTTCCCTGTGTTCACAAATCCCTCCCTAATGACACGAATAACAGACGTATTTATGGCCAACACATTAAATATAATGAATGCTGGTTTAGACGCGACTTGATGGGAAAAGCTGTTAAATGCTAAATACATACTTTCCTAAAATTACAGGGGTAAATGTCAGGAATACAAGTGTGAACTCGAAAGAAGAATAGAAATAATTCAGATCTTTGAGAAGTGGATGAAAAATTTGAGAAAAACTCCTTAATTACAATTAATTGGTTAAGTAATAATAATTCATTCTTAGAACTTTAAAGGTAGCCTCTGAGTTCTGCTGCTTCACTTCGATCAGTTTCATACCAGAAGAAATTATGACTTTTCTATTCTTTACATCCTCTCAATACTTCTCTCCACCCTGATATCCTAAAGGTATTTTTCTAATCTTTATTAAAGATTTTATTGACCATAAATAAATCTGTTATGACTCTTTATAATAACCTTCATCAGACACCCGTCTTTACAGAGCAACAACCCGGAGAAATCACGTCTGAACAACAAAGCACTGGGGGTTTGGCATCGAGCTGAGTGTGTGTGTGTGTGTGTGTGTGTGTGTGTGTGTGTGTGTCTGTCTCTATAGGAGGGTGCAGTCTGAGTCCTTCTCTCTTCTTCTGGCTCCGCCCTGCTGAGCCCCCTGTCCTCTGGCCTGAAACACAGTGACATCATCACCGTCAAAACAGTAAACGAGGGAAAAATATATGAAAAACGAACGGGATGTTTTTTATATTAAAAAAAGTGACAAACATTTTAAGAAGATCCTAAAATATGTGAAATGTGGGTGGAAATGATGTGTATAATCTTTCAGAAATAAGGGGAAGATCGTGAAATATATATTTTAAGATTTCCTAGAAAATATGTGTTAAAAGTATGAGGGGCCACACATGTATTTTCACTCCTACACACATACTGTACATGTACACCTCCACATTTATACAGCAGGTAAAATAAGTGTTGAACACGTCAGCGTCTCTCTCAGGAAATACATCTCTAAAGGTGCTCTTCATCAGATCTTCATCAGCTGTCGGTAACAACCCATGCAATCCACACATGCAAAGAATCAAACCATAGATGTCCATACATTAAGTGATGTGTATTGAAATGGAATGACACTGGGGAAAAGTACTGAACACGCTTACGGACATGTATTTAATCCTTGGTACAAAAGCCTCTGTTGGTAATGACAGCTCCAAGACGCCTCCTGTATGGAGAAACCAGTCTCACGCTCAGGTGTGATTTCGGCCAATTCTTCCAAACGGTCTTCAGGTCTTGGAGGTTCCGTGGGCCTCTTCTATGAACTCTGTAGTTCTTTCCATAGATGTTCTGTTGGACTCAAGATTGGCTGGGTCATTCTAGCAGCTTCATTTTCTTTCTCTGAAACCAGTTGAGAGTTTCCTTGGCTGTGTGCTTGGGGTCATTGTCTTGCTGAAATGTCCGCCCTCGTTTCATCTTCCTCATCCTGGTAGATGGCAGCACATTTTTACCAAGAATGTCTCTGTACATTCCTCCATTCATCCTTCCTTCAAGTATATGAAGTTTGCCAGTGCCGTTTGCTGAACAACAGCCCCACACCCTGATGCTCCCCCCTCCAAACTTCCCTGTGTGGTGTTTCTGGGGGGATGTGCAGTGCCATCTGACCTCCAAACATGCTGTGTGTTATGGCATCCAAAGAGTTCCATTTTGGACTCACCTGAGCAGACAATATTCATTTGCACTGACGAGGGGCAGGACTGCTCTCCAATCACTGATAGATTTCAGCTGGTGTCTTGGCTTTCCATGCCTGTTTGCACCTCCCTTTCTTCATGTGTTCAGTACTTTTCCCCTGTGTCATTCCATTTTAATACACATCACTTTATCTATGGACATCTATGGTTTGATTTCTTTGCATGTGTGGATTGCATGGGTTGTTACCGACAGCTGATGAGCATCTGATGTCAACAGCAGCTTTAGAGATGTATTTACTGAGAGAGACGCTGACGTGTTACTTATTACTTAGTTAAGAATACTTATTTTACCCGCTGTAGGTGTAGTCTCCTCTCACATAAATACGTTCTAACTTTTACATGTATTTTTTTATTCTCACGTGTATAACACACATCATATTCTCACATACATTGTCACTTCTACATATGTGTATACTTGACACTCGCATGTATTTTGTCTCATCTGTTTTGGTATCCATTACCTACTGAAACAGGAAGTTCCTCCTTAAGAAGGAGGTCAGTCTCAAATCAGGAAAAACACGGGCATGACTTGCTCAGCTTATCCTGATGTTAAAAGCAGAACTATGCAATCATGCTATTCAAAGTCATCCTGTTTTCTTGTGCAGTTTTTCATTTGGGGAGTAAGTAGCAATGAAAATGTCATCAGACATTGTTTTAATAATGTCTACGAGTGTGTTGAACGAACACAAAGAGAAGCTACAGATTCCTTTGTTCATGAGAGGATGTATGGAGAACTTCGTGACCACATTGAAACTTTTTCTGGATTTCTGTCAATCTCAAGATTAGCTGAAGATTCAAGAGAGGTAGTCCATACATCAGCTTATGGAACCAGACAAAGAACCAGGTCTGAGAATAGTTTAGCCCTGTTGCCTCCACCTGTCATGACTCGACATCAAGGCAGACCTCCATACAGAATTTCAGGAGAGCAAATCTCTTGTTTTGTATCCCTTGGAGTGAACTGGAAAAGCATTGCAACATGCTGAGGGGTACGCTGTCGGACTCTATACAGGCACAGACAGCAGCTTGGCGTTCATCCACTGACATATGCAAGTTGCCAAGGGTGTAACTTTGGTTTGAGAAGTGGGGGACACAAACAGAAACACGTCATCGATTTGAATCCCATTTTCTTGCATTTGTGCAAACATTTAGGGAGTATGGTGTTACAAAATGAAAAACCAAAGGGTAGTGTGAATAATGAGTGTGCAGACAGCTCCTCATTTCTGTTAGCACAGCTAGCTCCAGATGCTAACAACAACATTCCCCGTAACTGGTACACACACACACACACACACACACACACACTTTATGGAAAGAATTGCGAAAAATGGGTAAAAAGTTGAAAAAGTTGTTGAAAACGTAAAAACATGTGGAACTATTATTTTCACACAGATTATTTAAAAAGTGATATTTATACTTTTGAATATTCCCTCTGTAGTATTAGTGTTAGTACCTGCTGTGTGGGCTGCGGCGCCCCCTGCTGGTTCTGCTGCTGCTGCTGCTGCTGCTGCTGCTGCTGCTGCTGCTGCTGCTGCTGGTACTCTTCCTGCTGCAACTGTCGGGCCAGCTCCAGGTCGCTGAGGGGCCCCGGGGCCCCGCCCTGCTGCTGCTGCAGGGACACTGCCACCAGGTAGTCCTGCCACCAACATGAGGGAATACTCACTCAGAATGTTCAGGAAGGTTTGATCAAAATTGCCTAAAAACTGTGTCAATACTGCCTGAAATCATGATCAATGTGTCAAAAGTGTAAATAACAACATGTGGACCCAATATGCTTCCACAGAATGTGTGTATCATGATGTTGACCTGTGTCACCTGGTCGATCTGCCTCTGCTGCTCCTGCTTGCTGGGCTGCAGGGCGGCCGGCGCTCTCTGGGGGGGGAGACACAGCCGGAACTCCGAGTCGCAGAAGTTCCCGTCGCCTTCCACATTGTGAAGAGACTCCCACACCAGACCCTCCTCCTGCAGGAAGCCCTGGTCCGTCACCAGCAGGTACAGGTGGCCCTGAGAGGGGGCCCTTGTTAACACCAGGAAACAGCTGTGTGTGTGTCTGTGTGTGTGTGTGTGTGTGTGTGTGTGTGTGTGTGTGTGTGTGTGTGTGTGTGTGTGTGTGTGTGTACCTTGTGTTTGATCATGGTGCTGAAGTGGTTGTTCCTGAAAAACACGGAGATCTCTCCCTCGGTTGCCGTGGCGTTGAGTTCACACAGACCGTGATATGACAGCTGCGTCGCTGTGGACTCCAGGAACTGCTCTGCAACAAGACCTCAAACACAAACACACGCACACACACATTAATACACAATCAGAACTACTTTACTCATCCCAAACTGGGAATTTCTTTTGTTACAGCAGCAAAATACAATATGAAGCAAAATAAATAATTAGCATATAAATATAATATAAGAGTACAGAGTGCAGAGTGCACGTTGAGTCCAGCTCACTGAGAGGCTGTGGAGCAGAGAGTCCTGCAGCCAGAGGGGAATTATAGTACAGCGTTACTGCAGAGGGCAGGAAGGTTCTCCAGAACCTTGGAAGTGTGGGGGGGGGGTTATCCATGATGGACAGCAGTCTGTTCAGAGTCCTCCTCTCCACCACAGCTTCTAAAGGGTCCAGTTTAATGCCGATTACAGAGTCAGCTTTCCTGATCAGTTTCCTGATCGGCAGTGGCACAGTATGCATTCTTGGTATCGGCATATAAAAGGTCCAGAGTGTTGTTGTCTCTGGGGGGGGCATTTCCCATACTGAGTGAGTGTAGGTAGAGTTTTGTCCAGTTTAGCCTGGTTACAGTCCCCAGTGATGGGGATGAAAGCATTTGGGTTCGGAGTTTGGAGTTTGGCCACAGTGGAGTGGATGACGTCACCGGCCACCTCTGCATCAGCTGATGGAGGAATGTAAACAACAACAACAACAGCGGCGCAGTGAAACTCTCGGAGCAGGTAGTGAGGATGCAATCCAACAGCTCACAGCTCAATGTCCGGGCTACAGAAACGCTCCTTCACGGTAACATGTCCGGGATTACACCATCGTTCATTCTCATATAGAGCAATGAAAATGTAAGCCTAAAAGAATCGATTGTTTTTAAAAAAGGTGACAGCCCTACTCGTAACTTGTATGATATTTGGTTGCATGACATTAATGTTGGGCTATATGTTGCCTCAAAGTTACCTCATTCTTTTCTAACGCACTCTGTTTGTTTAGTCCTCATCTTTTGCTCTCATTAAATAGAGAATAAAGGGCCAACAAAGTTGTCAGTGTCAGTCCTCTGTGTATTACACCAGAACATAATAGCAGTCAGTAATTGCAGACCATGCCAGCTCCAAGGAAAAACAACGGAAGATGGAGATCACTTTCAATCTAAAAACATGGTCAAATGCACCACCATGCAGCAAATTGCATCTACTTCCTTCAACATTTTCTGGGGGGAGGACCCCCGACCCCCGCTAAAATGTGTCCCCTCCACACTCAAAATGCTGCTGACGCCCTCTTCCATCTTATTTGCCAGTGACCTCACGTTCCCCATTACTACCGCCGGTACGGAAGGCTTGCATCTCCTCTTCTTCTTAGTCCTCCGCAGGAGAGGAGAGGGGAGGAGCAACGGGCTGCCACATTGCCATACACACACACTCAGATACAAACATATATTTGTGCAAAATGTTCATATCTGCGTGTGTGTGTGTGTGTGTGTGTGTGTGTGTGTGTGTGTGTGTGTGTGTGTGTGTGTGTGTGTTACCTTCACTGACTCGGCTACTGTCTGCAGAGTGTTTGTAGTCGATGATTTTCTCCACCAGCTGGTTGTAACTCAATTTGCCCACCGACGCCACCGTCTCCGGACTCTGAACGAACGAACACACACACACACACACACACACTTTAATTTCAGACTGATTTACAACACTGTCCCAAATGTGCCTTTTGATCGACTCCAGCTGCCCAGAGAAAGCCCTGTTACTGTGAGAGTGTGAGAGTGTGTGAGTGTGTGAGTGAGTGAGTGAGTGAGTGAGTGAGTGAGTGAGTGAGTGAGTGAGTGAGTGAGTGAGTGAGTGAGTGAGTGAGTGAGTGAGTGAGTGAGTGAGTGAGTGAGTGAGTGTGTTTACCTGGGGGTCCAGCAGCCAGCCGTGGTACAGCGGGATATTCAGCAGGTCGAACACGATGCATTCAGGCGTATACTCGAAGTCTGTGACTCCGGTGAAACGAACGTTAACGTCCAGACCTGTGGAGAGCTTTGGCAGGACTGCCATTGCATCGCTCATGTTCTACACACGCACACGCACACGCACACACACAGTTCTACAGAGGTCGTAAAAGTGTACATGTATTTTCAGAGCTCAGAGTATCGTGTACCTGCTGGAAGTTGAGCTCCATGCCCTCGGCCTTCTCTCTGGGTGTAACAGACAACACACACTCTCCTGCGTAGTAAACACACACACAGTAAATATAAATATACAGAACATAGTACACACACAACAATAAGACGTCTAAACTGTGTGTGTGTGTTCTCTGACCCAGGTGAGCCATCAGGTCCTCAGCAGTGACCACCTCAGTCTGCGCCGGGAGCTTCGCCTGAAACAGACCAGAGGATCAAGTACGGCAAATACTTGTTGTTAGACGTTGTGTGGACGTTGTGTGGACGTTGTGTGGACGTTGTTAGACGTTGTGTGGACGTTGTGTGGACGTTGTTAGACGTTGTTAGACGTTGTGTGGACGTTGTGTGGACGTTGTGTGGACGTTGTTAGACGTTGTTAGACGTTGTGTGGACGTTGTTAGACGTTGTGTGGACGTTGTGTGGACGTTGTTAGACGTTGTGTGGATGCTGTGTTTGTGTCTGACCTTCCAGCGCAGGAACAGTGTGTTCATGATGGCGAGCAGCGGACACGGCCCGTTCTCGCTCTGAGTGATGATGGGCGTCTTCTTCTCCTTCCAGCTGATCCACTTCACCAGGTAGTACGCCGGCATGCAGGCTCCCGCCTCCGGAGCCGCTGCAGCGCCGCCTGTGGACGGGAGCAGAACTGCACTCACACAGTGAACAACACACACACACACACACACACACACACACACACACACACCACACACACACACACACACACACACACACACACACACACACACACACACACACACACACACACACACACACACACACACACACACACACACACACACACACACACACACACACACACACACACACACGGAATAATAAACTGTGTTTTTGTCTCACCCTCAGCCTCCAGCGTCTCCCCCTCCTTCAGCGGGGGGGCCTTGCTGGCCCCCACCGCCATGGCGGAGCAGCCCTCCGCCCCTCCTCCTGCAGCCAGACCCCCTTCAGAGAGCTCCAGGCTGGGGAGGGAGAAGGAGGCTGAGTCCATGGAGCCTCTCTGCTCCTCAGAGGCCCCCAGCATCGAAGAGCCCTCCTCCAGCTCCACGTCTGGACCAGAGGTTAGAAATATAAATATAAACATCAACATCTGAACTGTAGAGAGGCTTCTCCTCAAAGAGGTCCTATACCCCCCCTGTGGTTCTACAGGTGTTAGTGCAGGTCAATGGTCTGCAGAGGCTCAAATCCCTGCTTCCTCCAGAGAGGAGTTTCTAATAACTTAGTGATGTCACAATGTTCCAGAAGTAAACAAAGGAGTCCAATAGAAGCGTTTCAGCTGTGGGGGGGGGGGGGGGGAACCTAGGGGACTTTAGCCTCTGCAGACCATTGACCTGCACTAATCCCTGCAGATGGGGGGGTTGGGGGGCAGCACAGAAGCATTTACCTGTCTCTCGCCCCCCGTCCGGACTGCTGTGTCTGAGGAGCGTGGACAGAGATTCTTCTTCGGTGGTGACGGCCGTCATCGTCCCGTTTTCTGACGACAGCGAGGACGAATCAGGCGGAGTGGGCGTGGCCTCTTCTTCCTCCTTCTTCTTCTGCAGGACTGTAACAGGTAGAGCAGTATCCCCCCCCTCCTCCTCCAGGGTCTTCTTGCTCAGCTCTTTGTGAGGAGGCCCCCCCCCTTCCATCAGCAGATCCGCCGCCGCGCTCGACCCCGCCATGACGACACAAGGCCAGACGGCTGAAGCACTAAGAACACGTGTGCAGGGGATGAACTTCACGTGTTGAGGAGCAGCTTCAGGAAGTCGGTGTCAGACGGGGGCTGAGCCAACATGGCCCCCAGGCAACCCTGGATGACCTCGTCCCTCTGAGACAAAACTTCTATCTGACTCTGAACATGACTCAATGTAAACTGAGACTAACTTCTTCTTCTGTGGTGGTATGCAGCAGGTCGAAGGATCCTCTCCTGTCAGCAGACTTCCTGTCAGACCTGAAACACACAGGAAGTAGAAGATCATTGATGTCTGTCAGACGAGGGACATTTCCTCTCTGCACGGAGAGATGAAACCAGACCCAAAAGGATTCATTTCTAGTCCCCCTCCTGTCTCTTTGTCCTCACACTTCATATCATTCCATCAGGACACTCTGTGACACAACTCAGACCTTATGAAGAGACTCCGTACTATAAACAGGAGCTCAGCCCCCCCCCCCTCCTCTGACAGCAGATTACCACAGACAGATTACTGACTGCCCCTCCAACAAGTCCCTCAGAAAGACCTGCACCAAACTGCCAAGACTACAGACACTGAGTCAGTGCTGAGGGGGTCAGCTGACTCAGCTTCAGATCATTACAACCAACAGACCTGATTAACACTAGACAAGAGAAAACACAGAGAGAACAGAGAGAGAACAGAGAAAACACAGAGAGAACACAGAGAGAACAGAGAGAGAACAGAGAGAGAACAGAGAGAACAGAGAGAGAACAGAGAGAGAACAGATAGAGAACAGAGAGAGAACAGAGAGAGAACAGAGAGAGAACAGATAGAGAACAGAGAGAGAACAGAGAGAAAACAGAGAGAAACAGAGAGAAACAGAGAGAGAACAGAGAGAGAACAGATAGAGAACAGAGAGAGAACAGAGAGAGAACAGAGAGAGAACAGAGAGAGAACAGAGAGAACAGAGAGAACAGAGAGAGAACAGAGAGAGAACAGAGAGAGAACAGAGAGAGAACAGAGAGAGAACAGAGAGAGAACAGAGAGAGAACAGAGAGAGAACAGAGAGAGAACAGAGAGAGAACAGAGAGAAACAGAGAGAGAACAGAGAGAGAACAGAGAGAACAGAGAGAACAGAGAGAGAACAGAGAGAACAGAGAGAGAACAGAGAGAACAGAGAGAGAACAGAGAGAGAACAGAGAGAACAGAGAGAGAACAGAGAGAACAGAGAGAGAACAGAGAGAGAACAGAGAGAACAGAGAGAGAACAGAGAGAGAACAGAGAGAACAGAGAGAGAACAGAGAGAGAACAGAGAGAGAACAGAGAGAGAACAGAGAGAGAACAGAGAGAGAACAGAGAGAGAACAGAGAGAGAACAGAGAGAGAACAGAGAGAACAGAGAGAGAACAGAGAGAACAGAGAGAACAGAGAGAGAACAGATAGAACAGAGAGAGAACAGAGAGAGAACAGAGAGAGAACAGATAGAGAACAGAGAGAACAGAGAGAGAACAGAGAGAACAGATAGAGAACAGAGAGAGAACAGATAGAGAACAGAGAGAGAACAGATAGAGAACAGAGAGAACAGAGAGAGAACAGAGAGAGAACAGAGAGAGAACAGAGAGAGAACAGAGAGAACAGAGAGAGAACAGAGAGAGAACAGAGAGAGAACAGAGAGAGAACAGAGAGAAACAGAGAGAACAGAGAGAACAGAGAGAGAACAGAGAGAGAACAGAGAGAACAGAGAGAGAACAGAGAGAGAACAGAGAGAGAACAGAGAGAGAACAGAGAGAACAGATAGAGAACAGATAGAGAACAGATAGAGAACAGAGAGAGAACAGAGAGAACAGAGAGAACAGAGAGAGAACAGAGAGAGAACAGATAGAGAACAGAGAGAACAGAGAGAGAACAGAGAGAGAACAGAGAGAGAACAGAGAGAGAACAGAGAGAGAACAGAGAGAGAACAGAGAGAGAACAGAGAGAGAACAGAGAGAGAACAGAGAGAAACAGAGAGAACAGAGAGAGAACAGAGAGAGAACAGAGAGAGAACAGAGAGAGAACAGAGAGAACAGAGAGAGAACAGAGAGAACAGAGAGAGAACAGAGAGAGAACAGAGAGAGAACAGAAGAGAACAGAGAGAGACAGAGAGAGAACAGAGAGAACAGAGAGAGAACAGAGAGAGAACAGAGAGAGAACAGAGAGAGAACAGATAGAGAACAGAGAGAACAGAGAGAGAACAGAGAGAGAACAGATAGAGAACAGAGAGAGAACAGAGAGAGAACAGATAGAGAACAGAGAGAGAACAGAGAGAGAACAGAGAGAGAACAGAGAAGACAGAGAGAACAGAATAGAGAACAGAGAGAGAACAGAGAGAGAACAGAGAGAACAGAGAGAGAACAGATAGAGAACAGAGAGGAACAGAGAGAACAGAGAGAGAACAGAGAGAGACAGAGAGAGAACAGAGAGAGAACAGAGAGAGAACAGAGAGAGAACAGAGAGAGAACAGAGAGAACAGAGAGAACAGAGAGAACAGAGAGAACAGAGAGAGAACAGAGAACAGAGAGAACAGAGAGAGAACAGAGAGAGAACAGAGAGAGAACAGAGAGAAAACAGATAGAGAACAGAGAGAAAACAGATAGAGAACAGATAGAACAGAGAGAGAACAGAGAGAACAGAGAGAAAACAGATAGAGAACAGATAGAACAGATAGAGAACAGAGAGAACAGAGAGAACAGAGAGAGAACAGATAGAACAGAGAGAGAACAGAGAGAAAACAGAGAGAACAGATAGAGAACAGAGAGAAAACAGATAGAGAACAGATATAGAACAGATATAGAACAGATAGAACAGAGAGAACAGATAGAGAACAGAGAAAGAACAGAGAGAGAACAGAGAGAGAACAGAGAGAGAACAGAGAGAAAACAGATAGAGAACAGAGAGAAAACAGATAGAGAACAGATAGAACAGAGAGAGAACAGAGAGAACAGAGAGAGAACAGAGAGAGAACAGAGAGAAAACAGAGAGAGAGAACAGAGAGAACAGAGAGAACAGAGAGAGAACAGAGAGAACAGATAGAGAACAGAGAGAGAACAGATAGAGAACAGATAGAGAACAGAGAGAACAGATAGAGAACAGATAGAGAACAGATAGAGAACAGAGAGAACAGATAGAGAACAGATAGAGAACAGAGAGAGAACAGAGAGAGAACAGATAGAGAACAGAGAGAGAACAGAGAGAGAACAGAGAGAGAACAGAGAGAGAACAGAGAGAACAGATAGAACAGAGAGAACAGAGAGAACAGATAGAGAACAGATAGAGAACAGATAGAGAACAGAGAGAACAGAGAGAACAGAGAGAACAGAGAGAACAGATAGAACAGAGAGAGAACAGATAGAGAACAGAGAGAGAACAGATAGAGAACAGAGAGAGAACAGAGAGAGAACAGAGAGAGAACAGATAGAGAACAGAGAGAACAGAGAGAACAGAGAGAGAACAGAGAGAACAGATAGAACAGAGAGAGAACAGAGAGAGAACAGAGAGAGAACAGATAGAGAACAGATAGAACAGAGAGAACAGAGAGAGAACAGATAGAGAACAGAGAGAGAACAGATAGAGAACAGATAGAGAACAGATAGAGAACAGAGAGAGAACAGAGAGAGAACAGAGAGAGAACAGAGAGAGAACAGATAGAACAGAGAGAACAGAGAGAACAGAGAGAGAACAGAGAGATAACAGAGAGAACAGAGAGTGAGAACAGATAGAACAGATATAGAACAGAGAGAACAGATAGAGAACAGAGAAAGAACAGAGAGAGAACAGAGAGAGAACAGAGAGAGAACAGAGAGAGAACAGAGAGAGAACAGAGAGAACAGAGAGAGAACAGAGAGAACAGAGAGAGAACAGAGAGAACAGATAGAGAACAGATAGAGAACAGAGAGAGAACAGAGAGAACAGATAGAGAACAGATAGAGAACAGATAGAGAACAGAGAGAGAACAGAGAGAGAACAGAGAGAGAACAGAGAGAGAACAGAGAGAGAACAGATAGAGAACAGATAGAGAACAGAGAGAGAACGGATAGAGAACAGATAGAACAGACAGCTTTAAGCAGCTTCTGTTAGCATGACGGCAGCATCCTAAGCTAACTTAGCTTAAGTTAGCTGTTGTTCCTCAAACAGAGAATCTCTTCACAGATAACCCCCCATACACACACACCCACACACACACACACATCAGAACATCACGTCTGTGGAAACAGGAGGGTCTTACCGGGAGCAGCGGCACCGGGAGTCCGTTAATTAGCTGTGTCGGTGCTGCTGCTGAGCTACATGCTAATATGCTATCTGTTTACAGACATTAGGCCCCGCCCACCAGGAACCAACAACACCTCGTCACACCCGGGCTCAAAGGAGGGGCGCTCTTACCGCCACCTGCAGCACGGGAGGGCGGAGCAGAGCGCAGGGGAACAGCGATGACCGCGGTACACAAATAATAACCAATAATAATAATAATAATAATAATAATAATAACCAATAATAATAATAATAATAATAACCAATAATAATAATAATAATAATAATAATAACCAATAATAATAATAATAATGATAATAATAATAACCAATAATAATAATAATAATAATAATAATAACCAATAATAATAATAATAATAATAATAATAATAACCAATAATAATAATAATAATAATAATAACCAATAATAATAATAATAATAATAATAATAATAACCAATAATAATAATAATAATAATATTAATAATAACAATAATAATAATAACCAATAATAATAATAATAATAACCAATAATAATAATAATAATAATAATAATAATACACTTTAAATGAAACTATATTAATTAATTGGTGATGCCTGCGCCTGCAGACGCACACGGGGGAGAGCAGTGTTATTTTTATTTTTATGTTTAATTATTATTATTTTTGACAGAAAATAAATGTCTTGTGACTCAACGATGTAGATGCTTAAACACAGAATAAACATCTGAATTATTTTAATGTTTTTTTATTTTATTTAAATAAATAGTAATGATCATTTAAAACATTTTCATCCCCATGATTTGATACCTAAATCGTATTTTATTTTTAAGGAGTGCACCGGACCAGGAAGGCTCTCTTTACTTTTGTAAATGACACAAGGCTGGTGAGTAGAATTTAAGAAAGGGTAAATGACGTGATGCTACACACTGTTGTACAGTAGGTGGCGGTATGCACCTAAAGTTGGTTGCGATCCGCCATTAAACCCAAAGAAGAAGAAGAAGGAGTGCACCGGAAAAGGTTTCCCGCGCCGGATGTTTAACGGTTGTTGGTTATTAGCTGGGGACTCAGATCACTCAGTTTATCCCAGTGTTAAAGCATGTTTCAGCCCCGGTTACTAGGCAGACAGGCCGAGTGTCTCCCGGTGTGTCTCTGACCGGAGAACAACGTGCGGGAAAAAACAGAAGCAGCAATAACAAAGACCAGGACGGACTGTCAGCTGAGAGCATGAAGGAAGGTGAGACTGATTACATCACGAACATCTGTATCAGTGAAAGTGTTTAAAGGTGATAGAGAAGTAAAATAATAAAATACCGGAAACATTCTGTAAAAATCACAATACATTTTATTTGTATTGACTTTACATTTCAGCAAAAGTGCTACAGAGCGGGAAAACCCATTTAAAATGAATGAAAAAAAAATATCAAGGTCAATAAATAGTTAAAGGGAGAACCTGTAAAAGACATTTAGCAGAATGCTTTTTTTAAAAGATGTGTTTTTAGGTTTCGTTTAAAAACATCTGTAGTCTGTGGAGCCCTCAGGTGGTCAGGGAGGTTCCACAGCCTCGGGGTAGCAGAGGAAAAGGCCCTATAACCCATGGTGCAGAGCTTAGATCTGCGGGCGTGGAGGGTGTTTGTGGTTGCAGTGAGCAGGTCTGGGCGGTAAAGGGGGGCATGTCCATGAGTGCATTGGTGGGTAAGGAGGGACACTTGTACTCAATTCTGAGTGGGACAGGGAACCAGTTAGGGCTGTAGCGATACACTAATCTCACGATACGATACGATACACGATATTCAGCTCACAATACGATATATATGACGATATTCAGCCAACGATACGATTCGATACGATTCGATATAATTCGATACACTTACATCATTTTCTGAAAGATTTTAAAGGGACAGTGTGATTTTGGTGACATCTTTGGTGAGTGTTCCATTGACTTGGATTGAATTAATTCAACTGAAAGCATCAATTACACAATATATGGCTCTGACTAGACAGAGAGTCTACAGCTTGCAAATGCTGGACAAAATGAATCAAAATATGTGGTGAGAAAATTTGTTTCATTTATTGAAACAGTGCAAACTGTAGCTTACAAGCCTTTGAAACATAAGTACATACAGTGCAGTATCACAATGGAGAATTCAAAGGTGCAGCAGGTGGCCGCAGCTTCTTGAGTTCCTCAGTTAGCATTACCTTGTCCGGGTGGTGACGTTGTAGGTGGGTTCGTAGGTTAGTGGTATTTCCAGAGTATTTCACGTTTGTGTGACACAGCTTGCAAACCGCAATAGTTTTATCTAAATTGTCACTTTCCTTCTTCTTTTTAAACCCGAAGTGCTCCCACACATCTGCTTTTAAGCGCGGAGGTGCTGGGTTAATGTCCGCCGCCATTCTCCTGAACCGCTTCGCACTCACCGCGAGAAGAAGACACACTAGATCTGTGTATCTAGAAATGCTCTACAGCGACACTAGCGGCTGGCAGACGTAATGGGCAGCGAGCAGAGTGCCACGCGGAACACGGGGGATTTGAATGGGACTTAATGTATCGATACTCGCGGCTGAAATATCGATACTTTCTCGGGAAACAAAATATCGATATATATCGCAGGATCGATTAAATTGCACAGCCCTAGAACCAGTGAAGAGATTTCAGGATGGGGGTGATGTGATCATGTTTGCGCACCCTCATCAGGATCCTGGCAGCGCTGTTCTAGATGTGCTGTAGTCTCTGGATGCTCTTGCCAGAGATCCCGATGAGGAGTGCATTACAGTAGTCCAGCCTGGAGACAAAGCCGTGGACGAGCTTCTCTGCATCTGCCAGGGTGAGTTTTGGACAGAGTTTGGCGATGTTCCTGAGGTGGTAGAATGACGTCTTACAGAGGTGTTTGATGTGGGTGTCAAAGGTGAGTTGAGGGTCCATTTTAACACCCAGGTTGGTGACAGATGTGGAAAGGGAGATGTTTTGGGCAGACAGAGTGATACTGGTGATGGTGGAAGAGTGGCGCTGATGTGGTGTGCTGACTAGGAGGGCTTCCGTTTTGGAACTGTTCAGCTGAAGGAAGTTGAGCTTCATCCACGCCTCTCTCTCCTCCAGGCAGGTGGTCGTGTGGATGTTGGCAGGAGAGCAGAAGAAGTGGGGGTTGTCCTGAGGTATAGCTGTGTGTCATCAGCATAACAGCGGAATGATATCCCATGCCTGCTAATGACATTGCCCAGGGGGAGCAGGTAGATGGAGAAGAGGGTGGGGCCCAGCACCGAGCCCCGAGGGACACCGCAGGTGACGTTGTGGGTGTGATTTTGCCTTACCCAGGGCAACGTGCTCAGTTCTGCCGGTCAGATATGAAGTGAACCAGTTGTGTCCATTTTCTGAGAGTCCAATGGTGTATTACAGGCAGTGGAGGAGGATGTTGTGGTCAACTGTATCAAAAGCAGCTGTTAGGTCCAGGAGGGTGAGTAGAGATGGGGAACCGGTGTCTGCTGCCATCAGGAGGTCGTTGGTGACCCTGACCAAGGCTGTTTCTGTGCTATGGCCAGGGCGGAAACCAGACTGAAACTTCTCTAACACATAATTGTGTTTGAGGTGATCCTGAAGTTCTGCTGCAGCTGTTTTTCCAGAACCTTTGACAGGAATGGAAGATTGGAGATGAGCCTGTAGTTGGAGAGGACTTCTGGATCCAGGGTGGGTTTTTTCAGTAGTGGTCTGATGGGATATAGCCGGCCAGGAGGGAGTGGTTTATAATGTTGGTGATGAAAGGAGAGACGGCAGAGATGTTGGTCTTCAGCAGGGCTGAAGGGAAAGGGTCCAGGGCACAGGTGGACGGCTTCATTTTTCTGATGACGTCCTCCACCTCTTGCTGTGTGACATCAGAGAAGGGGCGGAGGGGCTGGACAATCTCAAACGGTGGGTCGGCAGTTGGGGGGGGCAGGACAGCAGTGGTGGAGAGGTGTGAGCGGATGTTATTAACCTGAAATCTGAAAAAAGTGATGTGCATGTTGCACCTCTCCTTGGTGGCCTCAGAGTGGGAGGGTGAAGGGGTTTGAGAAGGTGACTTATTGTAGAAAAGTTGTTTGGAGTTACCGGGGCTGTTGTTGATGATGGTGCAATAACACCAGGACCGTGTGAATGATGTTGTCCACATTTCTGTGTTTTGGATCAATTATTTTCTCTTGTCTCTATTCAGAGGAGGATTTCCCACAATCCCCT
Organism: Eleginops maclovinus; assembly: GCF_036324505.1. Lineage (NCBI taxonomy): Eukaryota > Metazoa > Chordata > Actinopteri > Perciformes > Eleginopidae > Eleginops > Eleginops maclovinus. The sequence continues at coordinate 24,465,922 of NC_086361.1, forward strand.
GAGAGTGGGGCTCCTGAGCAGCAGCTCTGCCAGGAGGTGGAGGTTAAAGTGGAGGATGATGAGGACGGCGGGGGGGCAGCAGGAAGCCCGGGCGGCGAGCTGAGGGTGAAGAAGCAGCATCTCTGCAGCGAGTGTGGGAGGGGCTTCGACCGGCCGAGCCGCCTGAGGATCCACCAGCGCTCCCACAGCGGGGAGAAGCCTTTCAGCTGCCCGCTCTGCCAAAAGGGCTTCCAGAGTAACAGCGTGCTGTCGGCGCACCTGAAGACGCACGGCGGCGAGCGGCCGTTCAGCTGCGGCGAGTGTGGGAAGAGCTTCCTGCAGCAGGGGGGGCTGCTGGAGCACAAGAAGACGCACAGCGGCGAGCGGCCGTTCTGCTGCAGCACCTGCAGCCACCGCTTCTCCACCAACGGCCACCTGCAGCGCCACTTGCTGACGCACAGCGGAGAGCGGCGCCACCAGTGTGTGGAGTGCGGGAAGTGCTACCAGAGGAAGGAGCACCTGCGCAGCCACATGCGCATTCACAGTGGGGAGCGGCCCTTCAGCTGCAGCGTCTGCAGGCGCAGCTTCAGTGAGCCGGGCCGCCTGCGCTTGCACCTGCAGACGCACACAGGGGAGAACAGACGCCATACTTGCACGGTCTGCGGCCTGCGGCTGGTGTCGGCCAATCACCTGCAGAGACACATGCAGACGCACGGCGGCAAGCGGCTGCACCGCTGCAGCGTCTGCAGGAAGAGCTTCAGCAGGAAGGACAAGCTGCAGGAGCACCTGCGCATTCACACCGGGGAGAAGCCGTACCGCTGCACACAGTGTGAGAGCCACTTCAGGTGGAGGCCGGCACTCAACGCTCACACACTCACACACACTCAGTGAAACACTCACACACACACACTGACACACACACACACTCACTCACTCACACACACTCACACTGACACTGATACACACACACTAGTGATGCGCGGGCTGGCCCAAAACCCGTGGGCCGGGTTGTTTTTTCCGTGGAAAATGCGGGTAGCGGGCGGGTCGGGTAAGAAAATAGCCCTACATCATAGTGGGAAGGTGGCCTAATATTATAGGCTCGCAAATGAGATATGTAGCCTACCATGTTACGGTATTGTGTGAGTTTCTTTTCTTTTCGTCTTCAAATTGCGGAGAAAATGCGAGTGTTCCATAGCCAATCATTTGACAGTTTTGTTTATGCTACATTATGGTTGATGTTCTCTGGCTTTATAATGCGACCGCCTGTTGTGTGTGCGTGCGTGCACTGCTGTGTGTTAAGAATAAAACTATGTTGTTTGGAACATTTTGCCGTTCCATGATTGAGATTCCGTGAATGCCTAAAGTAATGCATCATATAAAAGTTTGGGACAATCAAACAGCAGTACAAGGTGAGCAAAACCCCTCGTTAATAGGCCTACCGTTTGGCAAATCACGACGTAAACTCACTGGTATCTTTTTTTTTTTTTACTCCCGTTTTCGCGGGTTGGGTCGGGTTGGGTTAAAAAATCAGAGCGTAATTTTGCGGGTCGGGCGGTGCGGATTGGCTGTCACGATGGGTTGGGTTGGTGCGGGGGTTAAAAATCCTTAACCCGCGCATCACTAACACACACACACACACACACACACACACACACATTCAAACAAAACAAACAACAAAAAATGAAACCAGCATTAAATGTAAATGAAGATGTTTTATGAAGGTGACTCGATGTGTTGAAATAAACTCAATCTTTAATAAGTTAAAGCGGTTTGATTTCTGCAGATTTACACAGATGATGATGATGATGATGATGATGATGATGATGAAGATAAAGATGTTGAAGATGTTCAGGTTGTCTTCCTCTCTGTTTGATAAAAGCCTGTTTCTGCAACCATCAGAATGCACTTGGTTTATTGGTCAGCTGTTTGGGGGAGGGATCAGAGAGACTCAGGTGGACCCTCCTCTCCTGCAGCGGTCTGAAGCACGGCCCTGCAGACTGAGGTGGGGGTCTCTCTGGGAGTCTGATACTAATACGCCCCTTTAAATGTCTGGGATCTGTGTTTGGTTTCCTGTCGCCCTCTGCTGATTCACAACACAAACAGGAAGTAGATGTTCCCACGCCGCCCCTTCAGAGTAAAACTTCAGTGCAGCTTTGTCCCATAAATGAAAGATGTGTCAGTGCTCCAAAAAACTGGTGTTAGCATATAGCTGTTAGTATGCTAATGGTAGCATATAGCTGTTAGTATGCTAATGGTAGCATATAGCTGTTAGTATGCTAATGGTAGCATATAGCTGTTAGTATGCTAATGGTAGCATATAGCTGTTGGTATGCTAATGGTAGCATATAGCTGTTAGTATGCTAATGGTAGCATATAGCTGTTAGTATGCTAATGGTAGCATATAGCTGTTAGTATGCTAATGGTAGCATATAGCTGTTAGTATGCTAATGGTAGCATATAGCTGTTGGTATGCTAATGGTAGCATATACCTGTTAGTATGCTAATGGTAGCATATAGCTGTTAGTATGCTAATGGTAGCATATAGCTGTTAGTATGCTAATGGTAGCATATAGCTGTTGGTATGCTAATGGTAGCATATAGCGATATTTTGTAAGTAAGTTAGAAAAACAGAATATGCATTTTGTTTCTGGAGCTTTCCTGTCGACCTTTATTCTGAAGAAACACAAACAGGATCCTTTTGTGTTTCATGGAAATAGATTACATCACTTTATGGTTAATATTCACTAACCAACAACTCACTGTAATCACACCCAACCCTGCCTCTCTCACACACACACCCACACACACACAATAACTCATCCTTGTGCAATACACACACACACACACACACACCCTCTGCAGGTAGCAGCATGCTGCAGCCTCACCCTGGCAGTCACATACCACGCCTCTGCAAGACCTGTTGTTGAGAGTACACACACACCCATACACACACACCCAGGTCAGGTGTCAGAGTCCGCTTAAACTCATAAACAGTCTCTGTGATGGTTTCTCTCTGAGTCTCCGACTGTTTGTCCTCATCTGTCACCTCACCTGTCTGTCTCACCTGTCTGCCTCACCTGTGTGTGATCGAGCTTCCTGTCGTCTTCTGGAGGAACACGAGCTGCTGTGAGTTTTATCTTCTTCATATTTGTATTAAGTGTGTTCTTTTAACCCCTGCAGCCCTGTAGGAGGTATGAGCGTCTACTTAGAGATTACTGCAGCACACACACACAAAAACACACACAAACCAAACACACACACAAACTCAAACACACACAAACTCACACACACACACCAAACACACACACACAAACTCAAACACACAAACACACACACACACACACACACACACACACTCAAGCTCTCACACACACAAACTCAAACACACACACACAAACTCAAACTCACACACACACAAACTCACACACACACACACCAAACACACAAACACACACAAACACACACACACACTCAAGCTCTCACACACACAAACTCACACACACAAACTCAAACACACAAACACACACAAACTCAAACACACACACACACACACACTCAAGCTCTCACACACAAACTCAAACACACACACACAAACTCTCACACACACACACACACACACACACACACACCAAACACACACACACAAACAAACACACACAAACAAACACACACAAACTCACACACACACTCAAGCTCTCACACACACAAACTCAAACACACACACAAGCTCACACACACGCACACACACACACACACACTCAAACTGTCACACACACACACAAACTCAAACTCTCACACACTCACACACACACACCGTTGGCCATGGGGAGCAGCTCAGTGTTCAGTATCTTGCCCAAGGACACATCCACATGGACTGCAGGGCTGGGATCCAACCAGCAGCCTACTGGTTCAGAGATGCCCACACTCCCTCCCAGCCACAGGCTCCCTAACACTGAGGTAGTAATGAGGCTGTCTCTCAGCAGGAGGATCATGGAGTCCAGAGAAGACGCAGAGGAAGAAGACACCCCCAGGTCAGAGGTCCACTTTATGTTCAGTATAACTTTAAATAATAAAGTGACTCTGTGTTAGTCATGTTTCAAACATGTAAAGCCTCCGTGTGCAGGACTGTGAACGACACCACTGCAGACACTACCAGTACCCCGAATACCACTGCAGACACCACCAGTACCCCGGATACCACTGCAGACACCACCAGTACCCCGGATACCACTGCAGACACCACCAGTACCCCGGATACCACTAATACCAGTACCCCGGATACCACTAATACCAGTACCCCGAATACCACTGCAGACACCACCAGTACCCCGGATACCACTAATACCAGTACCCCGAATACCACTGCAGACACCACCAGTACTGGGAGTACTGTGAATACTGCTACAGATACTGGTACTGCAGCTGCTGGCGGTGCTTTACCCACCTCTGCTGGTCACACAGGTAAACTAAATGAATTACAGTTACAACGTTTAACTGGTTTGAAAACCATGAAGGGAATAAACACTCTGATGTAATGTTTTATTCGTAAAGTTTGTTTATTGTTGTTTTTAATCCTCGTCTCTCTCTGTCCGTTAGACGAGGAGACAGTAGAACTACAACGCCAAGAAATACCAGTAGAGGAAGAACCGTCTGCTGGAGCTGCGGAGGGTGAGCTCCTCTTCGCTCGCACCTCCAGAGCGCTAACGCATAACTGATGAACACGGCATCATAATCTCTTCTTATTTGAATGCTTTTAGAAAATTGGGTTGACTGCTTAGGGCCACATGAAGGACTTAGAATAATGAGAAAATAATCAGACATTTTTAAAAGTCGAACAATTCTTTTTTTAAAGCCAAATTTTGGGGAAATTTCAAAAAATGTCGACATTTAGAAAAGAAATCCAGAAATTGGAAAAATGTCTGGATTTCAAATTTGGAAAAGAAAAGTGAATTTTGCGTAGGAAAGGATTAGGGCCACATGAAGAAGCATTTCAAATTTGGAAAGAAAGTGAATTTTGAGAAGAAAATCTAAATGTAAAAGAGTGAACTTTGAAAAGCAGATGATTAGGGTCACGTGTGAAATACGGCTCAAAGAAAGTAAACACACACGTACAAAAAGTCTTTAAGAATTAGTATGTAAGTATGTAAGTATGTAAAACGGCTTACATTTTTGTGAGTAGAACAAATGTGACAAATATGTGAAAAATGACCCAAAAATATGTCACAATTTAACAAATCACACGTGTAAAGTGAAAAAGTCTGAAATGACTTCCTGTCTCCAGGAGCCGTGGAGCTTCTCTCTGATCAGACACCACGGACGCCGGCCGCAGAGCGACCAGGTTGAGAAGCTACTGCTAAAATACTTCACTCATAATACTCAGAATATTACTATGTACTATTATACGGTCCAGTTTAATGTGTGACCTCACTTCCTGTCCGCAGCTCCGCCCAGCAATCTGGCCTTCTCAAGACCAACGAAGAAGAAAGTCCTGGTGGCTCCAGCGCTCAGTCTGTCTTTAGGTCAGTATTCTAGAGAAAGATATAGAGGATCAAATATGATTATAATAAATCAATAATAATAATTAGAGAAAACAAATAAATGATAATCATTTAAAACACAAATATGTGTGCATGTGTGTGTGTGTGTGTGTGAGTAATAATAAGGACGTCCTTCAGGTCGCAGTGAGTCGACGGTCTCCGAGGATTTCCCCCCCGCCTTCCTCTCTCCGGACGACGACGACACAGGGCCGGACTTCGACCTGGACGCGATGGAAACGCCTTCTGATAGCGAGTCGCTGCACTTCCCCGTGTACGAGCTGGACCTGGAGGGTGAGAGGTCAGAGGTATGACCCCCCTGTATGTGTGACCCCCACACCCCCCTTACAGATTGTGTTGTTCTTTCAGATGATCTGCGGCGCCTCGGCGTGGCGACCCGGCGGAGGGCAGAGTCCAGATCCGGCCCGCGGTCCAGGTTTGAGTTCGACTCCGGGTCTGCAGCGGGGGGGCAGGCTGGGCCGGGGGCTCTGGAGCGGGAAGACGTGGTGGATCATCAGGGAACCAGGTGGCGCTGTTTCTCCACCGGGGGGCAGGAGAGCAGGGTCAACATGAGCGTCCTGCAGCCGTACCTGAGGGTGCTCTCCCACGGAGGTACAGAGAAACCAGTCCGAGCTCTGGAAACAGTCCGGAGCCTCTGAGCATCATGAGGAGAGACCACCTGAGGAGAGACCACCTGAGGAGAGAAAGGGAGAAATCTAAAATCTGGAAAAAGACAGAAATCTAAGAAAAGTCCAAATTTGAGGAAAAGTGGAAGTTTAGATTTTTTTTTTATTTGTAAAAATACAAATTCTGCCCCGGCCGTGACGCAACTGACTGGGGCACCTGCACCGTATGCCGGCGACCCGGTTTCGATTCCCGACCCGTGGTCCTTTCCGGATCCCCACCCCGACTCTCTCTCCCACTTTCCTGTCCTCTCCGATTAAAGACAAAAATGTGAGAATGATGCGAAGAGAAAAAAGTCAAAACTCTGGAAAAGAATCTGAATTCAGACAGAAATACATTTCGTGAATTCTGAGAAAAAGTCTTAATAGTGGAAATAAAGATTCAAGATATTATATTTAGGAAAGAGAGAATTCTGTGAAAACAAGGGATCAGAAAGTCTCTCAGGGAGGGGGGGCGTCAGCGGCCTCTGCAGGGGTCCGACTCTCCTCGTGTACTTTGTGTCTTAAAGAAAAGAGTGATGTCATCATCATTATCATCTCTGATTGGTGGTCCTCCTCTCTCAGGTTACTATGGAGACGGGATGAACGACATCATCGTGTTTGCTTCCTGTTACCTGCCGCAGAACAGCCTGCACAACTACCAGCAGGTGATGGACCACCTGTTCAGGTAAACCCAGCAGGGAGGAGGAGGAGGAGGAGGAGGAGGAGGAGGAGGAGGAGGAGGAGGAACAGTGTTTAACCCCGCCCCTCTGCAGGTACGTGGTGGGCACTCTGGATCTGATGGTGTCGGAGAACTACGTCATGGTGTACCTGTGTGCCGGGGGCCAGAAAGAGAAGCTGCCGGGGATCAGCTGGCTGAGGGAGTGCTACACCACCATCAACCGCAGGTAACTCCACCCCCCTAGTGTCTCCCTGTCAGCCCAGCAACTCCCCCCCCCCAGTGTCTCCCTGTCAGCCCAGCAACTCCCCCCCCCCCCCCAGTGTCTCCCTGTCAGCCCAGCAACTCCCCCCCCCAAGTGTCTCCCTGTCAGCCCAGCAACTCCCCCCCCCAGTCTCAGGTCCTGGTTCTGATGCCTCTCTGTTCTCTCTGCAGGCTGAGGAAGAACCTGAAGGGCTTCTTTGTGGTCCATCCCACCTGGTACATCAAGGCCCTCGCCACCATCATCAGACCCTTCATCAGGTCAGACTCCTCCCCCTCCTGCGCCTCCTGCTCCTCTTCCTTCTCATTCTCCTGCTCCTCCTCTCCTCCTCCTGCTCCTCCTCTTCCTCCTGCTCCTCCTCCTTCTCATTCTCCTGCTCCTCCTCTCATGCTCCTCCTCTTCCTCCTCCTGCTCCTCCTCTCCTCCTCCTCCTTCTCCTCTTCCTCCTCCTCCTCCTTTCCTTCTCCTCCTTCTCCTCTTCCTGCTCCTCCTCTTTCCTTCTCCTGTCTCCTCCTGCTCTCCTCTCCTCCTCCTCCTTCTCCTCTTCCTCCTCCTCCTCATTTCCTTCTCCTGCTCCTCCTGCTCCTGCTCCTCTTCCTTCTCATCTCCTGCTCCTCCTCCTGCTCCTCCTCTTCCTCCTGCTCCTCCTCCTTCTCATTCTCCTGCTCCTCCTCTCCTGCTCCTCCTCTTCCTCTCCTGTCCTCCTCCTGCTCCTCCTCTCCTCCTCCTTCTCCTCTTCCTCCTCTCTTCCTCCTTCTCCTCCTCCTCCTTCTCCTGCTCCTGCTCCTCCTCTTCCTTCTCCTGTTCCTCCTCCTGCTCCTCCTCTCCTCCTCCTCCTTCTCCTCTTCCTCCTCCTCCTCCTTTTCCTTCTCCTGCTCCTCCTGCTCCTGCTCCTCCTCTCTTCCTCCTCCTTCTCCTGCTCCTCCTTCTCCTGCTCCTCCTCCTTTTCCTTCTCCTCCTCCTCCTCTCCTCGTCCTCCTGCTCCTGCTCCTCCTCCTTTTCCTCCTCCTCCTCTCCTCGTCCTCCTTCTCCTCCTCCTTTTCCTTCTCCTGCTCCTCCTCCTCCTGCTTCTCCTCCTTCTCCTGCTCCTCCTCTCCTCCTCCTGTCCCTCCTCGTCCTTCTCCTTCTCCTCCTCTCCTCCTCCTCCTCCTCCTCCTTCTGATTCTCCTGCTCCTGCTCCTCCTCTCTTCCTGCCCCTCTTCCTGCTCCTCCTTTCCTCCTCCTCCTGCTCCTCCTTCTCCTGCTCCTCCTCTCCTCCTGCTCCTCCTCTCCTCCTCCTCCTTCTCCTTCTCCTGCTCCTGCTCCTCCTCCTCCTCCTCCTGCTCCTCCTCCTTCCTCCTCCTCCTCTCCTCGTCCTCCTTCTCCTGCTCCTCCTCCTTCCTCTCCTGCTCCTCCTCCTCCTGCTTCTCCTCCTTCTCATTCTCCTGCTCCTCCTCTCATCTTCCTCCTTCTCCTCCTCTCCTCCTCTCCTCCTGCTCCTCCCCTCCTCCTCCTACTCCTCCTTCTCCTTCTCCTGCTCCTCCTCTCCTCCTGCTCCTCCTCCTGCTCCTCCTTCTCCTCCTTTCCTCCTCCTCTCTCCTTCTTCCTGCTCCTCCTCTCCTCCTGCTCCTCCTCTCCTCCTCCTCCTCCTTCTCCTTCTCCTGCTCCTGCTCCTCCTCTCCTCCTGCTCCTCCTCCTCCTTCTCCTGCTCCTCCTCTCCTCCTGCTCCTCCTCTCCTCCTCCTTCTTCTCCTCCTCCTCTCCCTCCTCCTCCCTCCTTCTCCTGCTCCTGCTCCTCCTCTCCTCCTTCTCCTTCTCCTGCTCCTCCTCTCCTCCTCCTTCCCCTCCTCCTTTTCCTGCTCCTCCTCCCCCTCCTCTTATTGACCCATGAGTCTGCAGCCGTAACAAACCAAACTAACTTCTGTTTTCCTCTTCCTCTCCTCCTCTTCCTCCTCTCACCTACTTTGTTTCCTTGCCTCCTACCTTTCTTACATCCTTTGTGCTCTCCTCCTCTCCTCCTCTCCTCCTGTCCTCCTCTCCTCTGCTCCTCAGCTCTAAGTTCAGCAGGAAGCTTCAGTTTGTGGAGAGTCTGGAGGAGCTGTCTCTCCTCCTCCCCACGGAGCACGCTCAGATCCCGAAGGTCGTGACAGAGTGAGTTCCTCCTCTTCAGTCCCGCAGAGTTTCCAGGGTTTCTTCTTGAGTTCTTCGGAGGATTGTTTACATTGGTCTCAGGTGTTTCAGACGGTGGTCTCAGGTGTTTCAGACGGTGGTCTCAGGTGTTTCAGACTGTGGTGTTTCAGACGGTGGTCTCAGGTGTTTCAGACGGTGGTCTCAGGTGTTTCAGACTGTGGTCTCAGGTGTTTCAGACTGTGGTCTCAGGTGTTTCAGACTGTGGTGTTTCAGACTGTGGTCTCAGGTGTTTCAGACGGTGGTCTCAGGTGTTTCAGACTGTGGTCTCAGGTGTTTCAGACGGTGGTCTCAGGTGTTTCAGACGGTGGTCTCAGGTGTTTCAGACTGTGGTCTCAGGTGTTTCAGACTGAGGTCTCAGGTGTTTCAGACTGTGGTCTCAGGTGTTTCAGACTGTGGTGTTTCAGACTGTGGTCTCAGGTGTTTCAGACGGTGGTCTCAGGTGTTTCAGACTGTGGTGTTTCAGACGGTGGTCTCAGGTGTTTCAGACTGTGGTGTTTCAGACTGTGGTCTCAGGTGTTTCAGACGGTGGTCTCAGGTGTTTCAGACTGTGGTGTTTCAGACTGTGGTGTTTCAGACGGTGGTCTCAGGTGTTTCAGACTGTGGTCTCAGGTGTTTCAGACTGTGGTGTTTCAGACGGTGGTCTCAGGTGTTTCAGACTGTGGTCTCAGGTGTTTCAGACGGTGGTGTTTCAGACGGTGATCTCAGGTGTTTCAGACGGTGGTCTCAGGTGTTTCAGACTGTGGTCTCAGGTGTTTCAGACGGTGGTGTTTCAGACGGTGGTGTTTCAGACGGTGGTCTCAGGTGTTTCAGACGGTGGTCTCAGGTGTTTCAGACGGTGGTCTCAGGTGTTTCAGACTGTGGTCTCAGGTGTTTCAGACGGTGGTCTCAGGTGTTTCAGACTGTGGTGTTTCAGACGGTGGTCTCAGGTGTTTCAGACGGTGGTCTCAGGTGTTTCAGACTGTGGTCTCAGGTGTTTCAGACGGTGGTCTCAGGTGTTTCAGACTGTGGTCTCAGGTGTTTCAGACTGTGGTGTTTCAGACTGTGGTCTCAGGTGTTTCAGATGGTGGTCTCAGGTGTTTCAGACGGTGGTCTCAGGTGTTTCAGACTGTGGTCTCAGGTGTTTCAGACTGTGGTGTTTCAGACTGTGGTGTCTCAGGTGTTTCAGACGGTGGTCTCAGGTGTTTCAGACTGTGGTGTTTCAGACGGTGGTCTCAGGTGTTTCAGACTGTGGTGTTTCAGACTGTGGTCTCAGGTGTTTCAGACGGTGGTCTCAGGTGTTTCAGACTGTGGTGTTTCAGACTGTGGTGTTTCAGACGGTGGTCTCAGGTGTTTCAGACTGTGGTGTTTCAGACGGTGGCCTCAGGTGTTTCAGACTGTGGTCTCAGGTGTTTCAGACTGTGGTCTCAGGTGTTTCAGACGGTGGTCTCAGGTGTTTCAGACTGTGGTGTTTCAGACTGTGGTGTTTCAGACTGTGGTGTTTCAGACGGTGGTCTCAGGTGTTTCAGACTGTGGTCTCAGGTGTTTCAGACGGTGGTCTCAGGTGTTTCAGACTGTGGTGTTTCAGACTGTGGTCTCAGGTGTTTCAGATGGTGGTCTCAGGTGTTTCAGACTGTGGTGTTTCAGACGGTGGTCTCAGGTGTTTCAGACGGTGGTGTTTCAGACGGTGGTCTCAGGTGTTTCAGACTGTGGTGTTTCAGACGGTGGTCTCAGGTGTTTCAGACTGTGGTGTTTCAGACTGTGGTCTCAGGTGTTTCAGACTGTGGTCTCAGGTGTTTCAGACTGTGGTGTTTCAGACGGTGGTCTCAGGTGTTTCAGACTGTGGTGTTTCAGACTGTGGTCTCAGGTGTTTCAGACTGTGGTGTTTCAGACTGTGGTCTCAGGTGTTTCAGACTGTGGTGTTTCAGACTGTGGTCTCAGGTGTTTCAGACTGTGGTGTTTCAGACGGTGGTCTCAGGTGTTTCAGACTGTGGTCTCAGGTGTTTCAGACTGTGGTGTTTCAGACGGTGGTCTCAGGTGTTTCAGACTGTGCTGTTTCAGACGGTGGTCTCAGGTGTTTCAGACTGTGATGTTTCAGACGGTGGTCTCAGGTGTTTCAGACTGTGGTCTCAGGTGTTTCAGACGGTGGTCTCAGGTGTTTCAGACTGTGGTGTTTCAGACTGTGGTCTCAGGTGTTTCAGACGGTGGTCTCAGGTGTTTCAGACTGTGGTGTTTCAGACTGTGGTGTTTCAGACGGTGGTCTCAGGTGTTTCAGACGGTGGTCTCAGGTGTTTCAGACGGTGGTCTCAGGTGTTTCAGACTGTGGTGTTTCAGACGGTGGTCTCAGGTGTTTCAGACGGTGGTCTCAGGTGTTTCAGACTGTGGTGTTTCAGACGGTGGTCTCAGGTGTTTCAGACTGTGGTGTTTCAGACGGTGGTCTCAGGTGTTTCAGACTGTGGTGTTTCAGACGGTGGTCTCAGGTGTTTCAGACTGTGGTCTCAGGTGTTTCAGACTGTGGTGTTTCAGACTGTGGTCTCAGGTGTTTCAGACTGTGGTGTTTCAGACGGTGGTCTCAGGTGTTTCAGACTGTGGTGTTTCAGACTGTGGTGTTTCAGACGGTGGTCTCAGGTGTTTCAGATGGTGGTCTCAGGTGTTTCAGACTGTGGTGTTTCAGACGGTGGTCTCAGGTGTTTCAGACTGTGGTGTTTCAGACGGTGGTCTCAGGTGTTTCAGACTGTGGTGTTTCAGACGGTGGTCTCAGGTGTTTCAGACTGTGGTCTCAGGTGTTTCAGACTGTGGTGTTTCAGACTGTGGTCTCAGGTGTTTCAGACTGTGGTGTTTCAGACGGTGGTCTCAGGTGTTTCAGACTGTGGTGTTTCAGACTGTGGTGTTTCAGACTGTGGTGTTTCAGACGGTGGTCTCAGGTGTTTCAGACTGTGGTGTTTCAGACGGTGGTCTCAGGTGTTTCAGACTGTGGTGTTTCAGACTGTGGTGTTTCAGACGGTGGTCTCAGGTGTTTCAGACGGTGGTCTCAGGTGTTTCAGACTGTGGTGTTTCAGACGGTGGTCTCAGGTGTTTCAGACGGTGGTCTCAGGTGTTTCAGACTGTGGTGTTTCAGACGGTGGTCTCTGGTCCCATCTTAACTGTTTGTGGATTTGTGATATCGGCTTCGTTGCCCTAACCTGCCTCACAGGTAAGACCCAGCAGATCGTCTGAGTCTGGCTGGTTGAAAGGCTCAGACGATCTGAAATATCTGAGAATAAAGTCATGATTTCTGCTGTGCAGGTACGACCAGAAGCTGTCCAGGTGAAGCTGCAGCAGAGGGACGTCTGAATCCGCTTTGAGTTATTAAAACCTGTGGGTTATTTAATGTGCTGCTGAGAGAAGAACCACGACCCGGCCTCGTATTATTCAGAGCAGTTAAAATAATCCCGTTAAACCCAGACTCCCAGTTCACTGAGACAATGCTGATTATTTCCCGACAGAATCTTTAACGTTCTCATCAGAAAACTGGATTTAAATCCCTTCAGACACAGATCCTGTTCCTGGGTTTAAAGGGTTTTCTTTACAATGATTTTAAGTTAAGAAGCCCCAGTGGTTTGTACTGGGAATGACATTTCAACAGTGGGATCACTTCCAGTTATCTCCCAGCAGAGGGTTGAGAGATGTCTGACAGGGGGTTTAACATCAGGCTCAGGTCAGCTGACTGTGTTTCTGTCTGTGGTGCTGAATAAAACCGTTGGATCTTCTTTGTGGTGTCTCAGTGGATCTTTGAGCGGCTCCTCCTTCATCCTGTAGAAACAGAACTTGTTGCTGAATGACTTTTTTATGTAGAATTATATCTTTTGATTCGCTGGAGCAAAATCAGGAATAAATAACAAAAAACAAAGAAAGAGGCAAAATAAAAACCAGAGCGCAACGGTGTAACTCTATTAGTGTGTGTGTGTGTGTGTGTGTGTGTGTGTGTGTGTGTGTGTGTGTGTGTGTGTGTGTGTGTGTGTGTGTGTGTGTGTGTGTGTGTGTGTGTGTGTGTGTGTGTGTGTGTGTGTGTGTGTGTGTGTGTGTGTGTGTGTGTGTGTGTGTGTGTGTGTGTGTGTGTGTGTGTGTGTGTGTGTGTGTGTGTGTGTGTGTGTGTGTGTGGGGGGGGGGGGGGTAGGGAATGGAGCCTTACAGGAAGGAAGGTGAGGTAGCTGCTGAGGAAACCCAATAAACAGGACACAGATGTGTGTGTGTGTGTGTGTGTGTGTGTGTGTGTGTGTGTGTGTGTGTGTGTGTGTGTGTGTGTGTGTGTGTGTGTGTGTGTGTGTGTGTGTGTGTGTGTGTGTGTGTGTGTGTGTGTGTGTGTGTGTATACCGAGGGTTTGTTCCTGTCACAGCGACTCTCTTCACTGAGTTAGCACGTTAGCTCTGACGTTAGCATGTTTTGAGGAACTGGGGGCAGCACTGACTCACCTATTGCATATACAGAGGTTCACACACACACTCATACACATACACACACACACTGCAGTCTCTGCACAGCTGTTTGTAATAAACCATGTTGAAGGGAACATGTGAGCGGGTCAGACACGCGGTGATGAAGTAACTGTTTCATGGACTCGTTGTTTTGTCCGAAAGAAAGCAGGATCTGAAACTTCTCAATAAAAGTTATTATTTGTGATGGAAAGATAACTAGTGTTTGTAAAATAATACGCTTGGGTTGATAAGATCTAACATATTTGTACACAGACGATACAAAACATATCCCATTTGAAAAGCTGTTAATAACCTCCTCGTTTGGAGCTTCAACTCTTATGGAAAATTAGCATTAGCATTGGTGTTAGCATTATTAGCATTAACCATCCAAAGCTAGGCGCAGTGTCGACTCTCACCGCCAGATTGAGGAATTAACGACTTTAGATTCATTTTCCCAGGCGTGTGTGTGTGTGTGTGTGTGTGTGTGTGTGTGTGTGTGTGTGTGTGTGTGTGTGTGTGTGTGTGTGTGTGTGTGTGTGTGTGTGTGTGTGTGTGTGTGTGTGTGTGTGTGTGTGTGTGTGTGTGTGTGTGTGTGTGTTAAAAAATAAGTACCCACACCTGAGAACACGTCTGATATTCTAAGGACAAAAAAAGAATCGAGGCTGAACATGAACTGTTTCTGAATGTGTTCATGGGTCTGTAATACTGCAGAGGGTTAATGGGACTTTTTTAAAGAGTCCTCTCCTGCTGATGTTCAGGTGTATATCAGTATGTAGAGTCTCTACTTTAAAGAGTCCTCTCCTGCTGATGTTCAGGTGTATATCAGTATGTAGAGTCTCTACTTTAAAGAGTCCTCTCCTGCTGATGTTCAGGTGTATATCAGTATGTAGAGTCTCTACTTTAAAGAGTCCTCTCCTGCTGATGTTCAGGTGTATATCAGTATGTAGAGTCTCTACTTTAAAGAGTCCTCTCCTGCTGATGTTCAGGTGTATATCAGTATGTAGCGTCTCTACTTTAAAGAGTCCTCTCCTGCTGATGTTCAGGTGTATATCAGTATGTAGAGTCTCTACTTTAAAGAGTCCTCTCCTGCTGATGTTCAGGTGTATATCAGTATGTAGTGTCTCTACTTTAAAGAGTCCTCTCCTGCTGATGTTCAGGTGTATATCAGTATGTAGAGTCTCTACTTTAAAGAGTCCTCTCCTGCTGATGTTCAGGTGTATATCAGTATGTAGCGTCTCTACTTTAAAGAGTCCTCTCCTGCTGATGTTCAGGTGTATATCAGTATGTAGAGTCTCTACTTTAAAGAGTCCTCTCCTGCTGATGTTCAGGTGTATATCAGTATGTAGTGTCTCTACTTTAAAGAGTCCTCTCCTGCTGATGTTCAGGTGTATATCAGTATGTAGTGTCTCTACTTTAAAGAGTCCTCTCCTGCTGATGTTCAGGTGTATATCAGTATGTAGAGTCTCTCCTTTAAAGAGTCCTCTCCTGCTGATGTTCAGGTGTATATCAGTATGTAGTGTCTCTACTTTAAAGAGTCCTCTCCTGCTGATGTTCAGGTGTATATCAGTATGTAGAGTCTCTACTTTAAAGAGTCCTCTCCTGCTGATGTTCAGGTGTATATCAGTATGTAGCGTCTCTACTTTAAAGAGTCCTCTCCTGCTGATGTTCAGGTGTATATCAGTATGTAGAGTCTCTACTTTAAAGAGTCCTCTCCTGCTGATGTTCAGGTGTATATCAGTATGTAGAGTCTCTACTTTAAAGAGTCCTCTCCTGCTGATGTTCAGGTGTATATCAGTATGTAGAGTCTCTACTTTAAAGAGTCCTCTCCTGCTGATGTTCAGGTGTATATCAGTATGTAGTGTCTCTACTTTAAAGAGTCCTCTCCTGCTGATGTTCAGGTGTATATCAGTATGTAGTGTCTCTACTTTAAAGAGTCCTCTCCTGCTGATGTATTTTAAGGAATCCTCTGATTGGACTTCAGGGTGTCTGAGCATCAGGACAAACCACAGAAGAAGAGCTCTGTGCTCGCTGTCTTGTGATTCCTGTTTTCAGGTCTGTTGTTGATTTTAACGCCGTCAGCTGATCGGAGGAGTCACACGGTGGGGGGTGTCAGAGAGGATCTCTTAGAGAGAAAGAGGAACATTTAAAAACTCCCACACTCTGAGGAGTCCAGTGAACTCACCACAGTGTAAGGAGGAGCATGAGGGTCACATGTGGAAGGAACGGTTGGGATCCAACAGACAGGCCATTTTTATTATCCTCAGAATTCAGAAACAAAAATAATTACATTTTTTAAAACTTTTTTCTCAGTACTCAAAAAAAGTGTACAAATGTTCTGAAATCAATGAACACTGAGACATTTGTGTCTAATATCCACACTCATATTTCTGCTCATTTTTGGGGTTTAAAAAAAGTATATTACACTTTATATATTTCTAGAATATCTATGAAGATCCTTTTTCTTTCAAAGCAAAACATCTTAATAAATAAAATAAAGTTCAAATTCTTTAATAAAAGCCCTCACCGTGAATGAAGGAGGAGGCTTTGAAATATTAGACCATCAGATAATAAATACTGTGTAGACTTTGGTGGGGGGTTTAAACTTTTAGGGGGGGTTTAATCTGTAACATTTTAAATAAAAGTGAACAGGGTTTGAATCCAGATTGCAGAAACTCTCAGTGTTTCCCACAACGTCTCACATCAGAGACCAGACAGAAGAAGATAAAAACAGCAGAAATCATTTCAAATATTTCAAACATAAAGAAAATGAAACTCTTGATGGAAGAGACCTCCTTAAACACGTCTCCTGAAGAGACGCCTCTCCTGCTCACATTCAGCTGCAGCTCCTCTGCTCACCCTCTGTCTGAAACCAGAGCCCAGCCTGCACTGAATGGTTAACTGGCCGGCTCTGTTGTGATTGGAGCGCCAGTGTTCCACAGTGATGTCACTATGTTCCTGGAAGTGAACAAAGGACTCCAATGGAGGGACATCACAAGCAGCAGGGGCCTCTAGGAGCCGCTGGGGCCCGATACACACTCAGATAAACAGAGACCCTGAGAGGGAGGGTCTATATTTCAACTGGAGGGATATCAAAACCATATGACATCACTCTCACACACACACTGAACACACACACACACACACACATACACTCTCTCACACACACACACACACACACACACACACACACACACACTCAGGGGACTTTCCCATTACACAGTGATGCATCCTGGGAGTCCAATGATGTCATCGCTGAGGCTTCGTGAACAATAATAGCCCTCTAACAGAGGGGAGTCCTGGGAGATGTAGTCCATTGATGAAGTGTTCAGAGAAAGAATCCCTATGAATGCTGGGAGATGTAGTCTTTTATAAAGACAATTTAACACCGTGGAGACAGTTTACTTTGTTAAATACAGACATTCTGTCACGTGTCATAAATCCTGCCACAGAACAGCATCCTGGGAAATGGAGTCCAATGAATCATGGATTGTTAGAATGAATATAATACATCAGAAGAACTTTTTTCTCTGAATTTCAAATACTTTATACTCTGCAATGTTTAACAGAAAGGTCTGATGTCAATGCGGACCGAGAGGGACTTGAAAGGCATGCTGGGAGATGTAGTCCTTGCCTCCGGGGGGTTGTCTGTAGATAATACTTTGCTGTTGAGTGAAGGAGTCACAGGAGGAGATCATCCTCAGAGGAGGGGGAGTCAGCGCCTCCTGCTGGGGCCGCAGGTCTGAGCCCTGCAAGGGAACTTCAGCAGAGAGGTGCGAGCGGTCTCACACACTCCTGAGAAACAACAGACAAGGGGTCAGAAACTCTGTGTGTGTGTGTGTGTGTGTGTGTGTGTGTGTGTGTGTGTGTGTGTGTGTGTGTGTGTGTGTGTGTGTGTGTGTGTGTGTGTGTGTGTTTGTTTACCTGTGGCTATAACAGGCTGTTCCTGCCATTCGTGTTCAGGCCTTTAGACCTCATCTGTTCCTGAACCGTCCCCGACTGCACACACACACACACACACACACACACACACACACACACACACACACACACACACACACACACACACACACACACACACAGTACAATTAATGTTAAAAATACGTCACAGTTGGCAGAAAAAGTCGTAATACTTTTTTGTATAAAGGTAAGGTAAAGGTAATGACATCATCAGAGAGGGGGACCAATCAGCACGCACATGATGTCATCAGATGATCTTAAATATATTCTATTGTCTCCATTAAAGTCTATTTTATTCTGTTTTTAAAAACATTAGAGTCTATTTTATTCTGTTTTTAAAAACATTAAATTCTAGGGTTTTCTTTTTTCTATCCTTTATTTTTTAGCTGATATAAGATCATAATATTAAAATATGATTTACTTTCTTATTAAATGTAAAGACCTGCAGCTGAACTCAATGACGAAACAGAGAAGATGTGTGTGTGTGTGTGTGTGTGTGTGTGTGTGTGTGTGTGTGTGTGTGTGTGTGTGTGTGTGTGTGTGTGTGTTTGTGTGTCTCACCGGCTGCAGAGCGTCTCCCATCTCTCCTGACCCGATGTGTGTGAGGTGGATGAAGTTGGTCGGCTCTCCGATCATCGTGCGATCGATCCTCCTCCTCTTCTTCTGTACACACACACACACACACACACACACACACACACACACACACACACACACACACACACACACACACACACACAGGTACATGAGGTAAAGTGAGTTAACCCTTTGTTTACCAAAATAAAACTACAGATGATTAATTATAGAAGAAATAATAATAACAATAAAATACAAAAATAATATTCATAGTAATAAAATAATCTGATTCAATTGATACCAAATAATCAATAATAATAATAATGGTAATAATGGTAGAACGTGCTGCTTGTATTGTAAAGGTGTTAGTCTCTGTGCGGTGCGTTCAGGGACCGTCTGGCAGCCTGCCCCTGAACGCCTCATTAAAGTCTGGTAATCCTGTGGGTCAGAACCGGAGTCTCTGCAGAACCGCTTCAGTAAGAGGATAACTCTGTTGTGTAACGGTGTCTGACGTCAGTCTGTGTTTGGTCCTCTCCATCTTGTTGTTGTTTATCTGTTTACAGATGGCCTCTGTGGGCGCTCTGAAGCTGTTTGTGCAAGAAAGGATCAGTTGTGCGTCTCTTAGTTGATGTTTGCTTCTGGTTTCGGTTGTTCTGCTATTTTTATGATCCTCTTTGTCATTATTTTGTGCTCTTTTATAGATAATCACTGTCTTGTTGATCGTCTTGCATCATGTTATGTAGTTCTGCTTCCCTCTGTAGTCCTTCTGAATGTTCTTTGTTGACATTTGCTTCTGTTTTTTGTCGTATTTGGTGTTTTTTTTATAGACATTTAGCTTCTGTTTCAGATTGTTTTGCTGTTTCTGTATTAATGTGTTTCATGTATCTCTGCAAGGATTAAAGATAGAAGTAAGGATGTTGGATTTAAATAGGTTTAAACATCTGCTGTGTTTTTACTGGCCAGCTGTGTGTGTGTGTGTGTGTGTGTGTGTGTGTGTGTGTGTGTGTGTGTGTGTGTGTGTGTGTGTGTGTGTGTGTGTGTGTGTATTGTTGTGGGGTCACAATAGAACAAACAGAAACTATCAAATTACGGAGGAAGAAACTGGCCGAGACTTCCTGTCAAACAAACTGCAGCGGCGGCCATCTTTGTTTCTGTACCTCAACTGGTGCAGATGATTAACCGTCAGTGACACCATCTCTCTGAAACCAGTGACTTGCTGGGAGTTATGGGATTATAGACAGAGATCTACAAATATATTATAATCTTGATTTTCTTCCACCTGTTGTTTGAAGATCTAAAGCATGAGAGGATTCAAAGCTTTGTGCTGAATCTGAAAAAGGTTGATATGCCGGATGTAGCGTCCCACTTATGAGTTTAAAAGATGCTCATCGATATTTAATTCTGCATCTTTAGTTTAGTTTAAATCTTTTTAGAACAGCTTGTAGATGGTCTTATCTCCCCTGCAGGTAGGACCATTTCTCTGACTTTATTCTGAAATGTTCCAACACTTTTCTTAAAATCACCCAATTTACAAAATAAATCTCAGATTTCTGCGAAAATGAAACACATGGAGTTTTATGACACGAATAAAAGAAACAGTTTCCAAACAAACAGTTTAATAAATAAATACGTTTAAACATGAGGGGGTCTGCGGGAAGAGGAAGTGCTGCCACCTGCTTCCTGTTTCCTGTTCAGTGACTCCCTGCTATTCAGAGATCTACTCAACCTAACCAAGTGTGCAGTTTGTAAAGAGACTCAGTTACTGGGAAGTCATAAAGACCCTCAAGATGAACAAGAAATGTCACGGAGTCACCAAAATAAACTCAAACCAACTAAACACAGACACACAAAGACCAATTAGAGACAAAAAACCACCTCAGAAAGAGACTGAAGACACAACTCATCAACCAAGAGATGCTGAACGAACAATATCCTGCAGAAACAACGCTCAACTCCAGGAGGCACAGACACAGAAGTGTCTCCAAAGAAACACCAAGCAACAATAAATAGACTCAAAACCAGAGAGAAAACGCTGCGAAGACGAACACAGTGAATTATATGTGGCTGTGTGGGAGAGACCCGACGTGAGGTGACCGTCTTATATTAAACAAAGTGAGGGAGGGCATCCCTCAGTCTGATTTGGTCCGGCTGTGAGGGTCAAATGTGTTTTTAAAGCAGGAAGGGTTTTTTTGTCGAGGTCCTGTTAAGCGTTATCTCAACAACCCTCTCACAACGATATGAAAACAAGAACGTGTGTGTGGCCTCAGATACCTGGACATTACCTCTGCAGATATAAAGAGGTAACAGGGCGGGTTAGTCAGTCTTACCGGGGGGGGTTTAGCCACCACGCAGCAGCCCATCTTGTGCCAGAAGTCGCTCATGCCGGCGGTGCGGGTGTCCAGCGTCCGGCTGCTCTCTGCTGCCGCCCTGCAGGCCGGGGGGGGAACTGCAGCCCGGGGGTAATCCTGGGGCATCAGAATCACAAAGCACCAACACGCAAAAAAAACCACAATAGATATCTCTCCTCAGACAGGAAGCTGGGCCGACTCCAGGAGGATCCTCAGGAATCCAAAAATTAAAAAGGTCTCAAAAAAATAATATGTCCGTAGCCAAACTTTTATCCTCTGAAGAAGAAATCCAGAAAGAGCTTAAAATCCAAATGGCTTCAGGTGTGATCTGTGGGGACAGAGAAGAATAACATTTATCAACGTTCAGTGTTAATGTTAGAAAACGTCTGTGGAGCTTCAGGAGATCTAACTCAAGTCTGGGCATAATGTTTTACTCTCTCGTGTGTGTGTGTGTGTGTGTGTGTGTGTGTGTGTGTGTGTGTGTGTGTGTGTGTGTGTGTGTGTGTGTGTGTGTGTGTGTGTGTGTGTGTGTGTGTGTGTGTGTGTGTGTGTGTGTGTTCAGGTGCGTTCAGGTGTGTTTCTCTCGGTGTGTTTGGTTTGGCTTCAGCTCTCTGGACAGGCGTTGTTCCTGAGTCTCTCAGAGGGAACGTTGAGTCCGGCGTGTTAGCACAGGTCGGGCTCTGGGTATTATTCAGGTAATAACGTGTTCCTGTCACGTTACAGTGCGCAATCCCAGTTTCGATTAAAGCAGTTTTATTTTGGAAGCTCAGTGTAAGTGTTCCTGTAAATAAGTTATTTACCAAAACAAAATCTCCTAAAGTAAAAGTCCTCAAACTCAAACGTGGTCCTCACAACGGTAGAGAAACGAGAACACACTCCCATTGAGCTGCATAGGAACCAAAAGCTCTGTCAACACAGTGAAGACATTACATATGACTAAACACTGGGTGTGGTCTAAACACTCTCTCTCACACACACACACACACACACACACACACACACACACACACACACACACACACACACACCCTGGAGATTGTAAAGTCTAAATTAAAGAGTTTCTTGACGTTTTGTTCTTGTTTTTTTCAGACGACAGATCAGAAATGTTGAAGGGAACTTGTTGAAAACACACATACACACACACAAGCACGCACTTTGACCTGAGGTGGGAGGTGACATAACTGATAACTGCAATAAAAGACTCACTCTCTGTTTCCTGTCTCTCTGCTGAAGACCTTTAGCTGTAACTGTCTTTCATGATTCCTGCACCAGAATAAATGGAGGGAGTATCTTCAGATAATGGCTCTCAGCTGATCGCAGCATTTCCTGAAGACGTGCAGAGGTTAAACTGTTTCTATTCCCAGAGATCTCTGCAGAGTGCAGCTCTGAGCAGCAGATAACAGAGGAATGTGAAACGTGTAGCTTCATGCTTCACATTCTCTCAGGAATGTTTCAGCCGCCGGGAAACAAATCACAGAAACTTTTTAATAAACCTCCGTATTAAAGAGTCCTCTCCTGCTGATGTTCAGGTGTATATCAGTATGTAGAGTCTCTACTTTAAAGAGTCCTCTCCTGCTGATGTTCAGGTGTGTATCAGTATGTAGAGTCTCTACTTTAAAGAGTCCTCTCCTGCTGATGTTCAGGTGTATATCAGTGTGTAGAGTCTCTACTTTAAAGAGTCCTCTCCTGCTGATGTTCAGGTGTATATCAGTATGTAGAGTCTCTACTTTAAAGAGTCCTCTCCTGCTGATGTTCAGGTGTATATCAGTATGTAGAGTCTCTACTTTAAAGAGTCCTCTCCTGCTGATGTTCAGGTGTATATCAGTATGTAGAGTCTCTACTTTAAAGAGTCCTCTCCTGCTGATGTTCAGGTGTATATCAGTATGTAGAGTCTCTACTTTAAAGAGTCCTCTCCTGCTGATGTTCAGGTGTATATCAGTATGTAGTCTCTACTTTAAAGAGTCCTCTCCTGCTGATGTTCAGGTGTATATCAGTATGTAGCATCTCTACTTTAAAGAGTCCTCTCCTGATGATGTTCAGGTGTATATCAGTATGTAGAGTCTCTACTTTAAAGAGTCCTCTCCTGCTGATGTTCAGGTGTATATCAGTATGTAGTGTCTCTACTTTAAAGAGTCCTCTCCTGCTGATGTTCAGGTGTATATCAGTATGTAGTCTCTCTACTTTAAAGAGTCCTCTCCTGATGATGTTCAGGTGTATATCAGTATGTAGCATCTCTACTTTAAAGAGTCCTCTCCTGATGATGTTCAGGTGTATATCAGTATGTAGAGTCTCTACTTTAAAGAGTCCTCTCCTGCTGATGTTCAGGTGTATATCAGTATGTAGTGTCTCTACTTTAAAGAGTCCTCTCCTGCTGATGTTCAGGTGTATATCAGTATGTAGCATCTCTACTTTAAAGAGTCCTCTCCTGATGATGTTCAGGTGTATATCAGTATGTAGAGTCTCTACTTTAAAGAGTCCTCTCCTGCTGATGTTCAGGTGTATATCAGTATGTAGTGTCTCTACTTTAAAGAGTCCTCTCCTGATGATGTTCAGGTGTATATCAGTATGTAGAGTCTCTACTTTAAAGAGTCCTCTCCTGCTGATGTTCAGGTGTATATCAGTATGTAGAGTCTCTACTTTAAAGAGTCCTCTCCTGCTGATGTTCAGGTGTATATCAGTATGTAGAGTCTCTACTTTAAAGAGTCCTCTCCTGCTGATGTTCAGGTGTATATCAGTATGTAGAGTCTCTACTTTAAAGAGTCCTCTCCTGCTGATGATTGTATTCTCCGTGCTCTGGGAGCTGTGCTGTGAGCAGACGGTAGAGAGGACCGTTGGCTGAATGAAAGAGCTCTCTGTTTTCTGCAGATTCTCTCACTGCTCTGAGAAATACCCTGCAGTAGAGAGGCTCCTGCAGTCGGTCGCTTCATTCGTTTTAAACTGGGAACATCAGGAGTGGAATCAGCAGCAGGAGTAGAGAGAGAGAATAAATATAAGTTCTCTCTTTATAATAACTCATAAAGCTCCTAGTGTCTCTAAGTGAGTGACTCCTAGTGTGTTTGAGATATGAGACTTTGGTCTCAGAATACAATAACTTAAAAACCTTTGAAGGACCTAAATATACTTTCACCACAGACCCTCCTGTGTCACTTCCCAACCTTTATTTACAGAATTCATCCTGACAGTCTGGGCTCAATGTTTTTACTCTCTCTCTTGTGTGTGTGTGTGTGTGTGTGTGTGTGTGTGTGTGTGTGTGTGTGTGTGTGTGTGTGTGTGTGTGTGTGTGTGTGTGTGTGTGTGTGTGTGTGTGTGTGTGTTTCCTTCCCTCCACACACAGTTTTCCTGTTCTTTCTCCTCACACTGACATCATGGGACAAATATTCACACACACACACACACACACACACACACACACACACACACACACACACACACACACACACACACACACACACACACACACACACACACACACACACACTCTGGTCATGAGGTTTGAATGAGGCAGGACGTTCAGTCTGCCTGCAGTAAGGCCTCAGTGTGAGTTTGGGTGTTTTTATTCCACTAAAGGATGAACTGTTCCTTTCTGTGTTGAGGACACACCCTTCTAAAGCTAAATGAAGTATTTTACTGTAAAATATTTTTTAAAACCTCTGAAAGATATGGGCAGAATAACCGTCTCCTCCTCAGAGGACTCTGCTTGCTCTCTGGAGGAAACACACACTGTTAACTTTAAACCAACGTCTGTCTCAGAGGGATTACACATTAATACACTTATATAATCCTGCTATCTTCAGAATGTGTTTATAACAGCAGCTGATAACACCTGAGTGTGTGTGTGTGTGTGTGTGTGTGTGTGTGTGTGTGTGTGTGTGTGTGTGTGTGTGTGTGTGTGTGTGTGTGTGTGTGTGTGTCTGTGTTTGGACTCTGACCGGTATGTTTGTCATTGAACAGTTAATTTAACCTTCAGCCTCTCTATCTCACACACACACACACACACACACACACACACACACACACACACACACACACACACACACACACACACACACACACACACACACACACACACACACACACACACACACACACACACACATATTCTACTGTAACTACAGATGTTCCCACAGGTTCCTCTGGGTGAACAGTCACTCTGAGTCAGAGGGAAAGTCCTGACTCTGATCCAGAGTGTTTAACACACGGTTTCTGTTTGAAGCACGACTCAAATCTGCTGCTGAACCAGAACCAGGACACACACCAGATCTGATGCAGAGCTGAAACACACACCAGGACAGGAAACCCCAAACACACAGTGTGTGGGCTCCGGCTGTGGCGCAACTGGCTGGGGCACCTGAACCGTACGCTGGTGACCCGGGTTCGATTCCCGACCCGTGGTCCTTTCCGGATCCCATCCCGACTCTCTCTCCCACTTTCCTGTCACTCTCCTTTCCGATTAAAGACAAAAAGCCCCAAAAATATCTTTAAAAAATAAATAAATCTCCCTTTAGGACGCAGCCTCCAAACACCTGGGCACACCGTTAGCTAGCGGCCATCAGTATCAGATCCTGACAGACCGCTCAAAGACTTCACCTGAGGCTTCCTCTACATCAGTGAGGTGGTGCATCGCTCCAATATAGAAAAACCCCACAGGTGTAACTTTACCTACCTGTGGGGTACCTGGAGCTAATGCGCTAGTGCCGCTGCTACCCCTACTTAGCCTGTATGGCGCTGGTTGAGTGTGAGAAGGGTCCATTGTTACACAACTTCCTGACCGTCATGAGATCAGGAACCAGGCTGGACTCTGTCTCAGAGTGAGTCTGTCTCAGAACTGGAAGTGTTGGTCAGAGTTTCTGAAGGCTAGCTACGTTAGCGAGCTAGCTTCCAGCAGATCTGCAGTGACATCAGAAGAAGTCATGTGATCACGTTGTTAGAATAAGACCAGAAATCATTTCAGGTAAACAACAACAGAGACAGACAGCTTTATGACCCTGAACGTCACCCAGCTGCAGCGTGTTAGCACCTGTCAGCCAATCACAGCTTCTCGTTCAGTTGGATGAAATGTGTGTTTCCTGAGTTCCTGAGGTGAGGAGCGGGTCTGACAGAGAGCAGTCAGTAAACACAACAGCTGTTTTCACATGGGACAGGGGGGGTGTCGTAAAGACGCTCACAGGCCACAGGAACTACATTAAAGGCTTCATGGTTCCTCATTTCCAACGGCACATGAACGCAGCCCAGATGAGAGCCCCCCCCACCCCCACCCCCCACATGAGATCCCTGATACTGCAGCTGTGTGTAAACGGTTTAAACCCCCAGGTGTTTCCTCACACACACCGTCACCTCAACGCTCCGTGTTTTAGAGAAGCCGGCGGCAGGTGGATGTTTTCAGATCTGAAACACTGGAGAGGAAGGGGTTACATAAACCGAAAAGATATCACCACTTGTTCTCTTGTTGTTCTCTTGTTGTTCTCGTGTTGTTCTCTTGTTGTTCTCTTGTTGTTCTCGTGTTGTTCTCTTGTTGTTCTCGTGTTGTTCTCTTGTTGTTCTCTTGGTGTTCTCGTGTTGTTCTCTTGTTGTTCTCTTGTTGTTCTCGTGTTGTTCTCTTGTTGTTCTCTTGGTGTTCTCGTGTTCTCTTGTTGTTCTCGTGTTGTTCTCTTGTTGTTCTCGTGTTGTTCTCGTGTTGTTCTCGTGTTCTCGTGTTGTTCTCGTGTTGTTCTCGTGTTCTCTTGTTGTTCTCGTGTTGTTCTCTTGTTGTTCTCGTGTTGTTCTCTTGTTGTTCTCTTGGTGTTCTCGTGTTGTTCTCTTGTTGTTCTCGTGTTGTTCTCTTGTTGTTCTCTTGGTGTTCTCGTGTTGTTCTCGTGGTGTTCTCGTGTTGTTCTCGTGTTCTCTTGTTGTTGTCGTGTTGTTCTCTTGTTGTTCTCTTGTTGTTCTCTTGTTGTTCTCGTGTTGTTCTCTTGTTGTTCTCTTGTTGTTCTCTTGGTGTTCTCTTGGTGTTCTCTTGTTGTTCTCTTGTTGTTCTCGTGTTCTCTTGTTGTTGTCGTGTTGTTCTCGTGGTGTTCTCGTGGTGTTCTCGTGTTGTTCTCGTGTTCTCTTGTTGTTGTCGTGTTGTTCTCTTGTTGTTCTCTTGTTGTTCTCTTGTTGTTCTCTTGTTGTTCTCTTGTTGTTCTCTTGTTGTTCTCGTGGTGTTCTCGTGTTGTTCTCGTGTTGTTCTCTTGTTGTTCTCGTGTTGTTCTCTTGTTGTTCTCGTGTTGTTCTCTTGTTGTTCTCGTGTTGTTCTCGTGTTGTTCTCTTGTTGTTCTCTTGGTGTTCTCGTGTTGTTCTCGTGTTGTTCTCGTGTTGTTCTCTTGTTGTTCTCTTGGTGTTCTCGTGTTGTTCTCGTGTTGTTCTCTTGTTGTTCTCGTGTTGTTCTCTTGGTGTTCTCGTGTTGTTCTCGTGTTGTTCTCGTGTTGTTCTCGTGTTGTTCTCTTGTTGTTCTCTTGTTGTTCTCGTGTTGTTCTCTTGTTGTTCTCTTGTTGTTCTCTTGTTGTTCTCTTGGTGTTCTCGTGTTGTTCTCTTGTTGTTCTCTTGTTGTTCTCTTGGTGTTCTCGTGTTGTTCTCGTGTTGTTCTCTTGTTGTTCTCTTGTTGTTCTCTTGTTGTTCTCTTGTTGTTCTCTTGTTGTTCTCGTGTTGTTCTCTTGTTGTTCTCTTGGTGTTCTCGTGTTGTTCTCTTGTTGTTCTCGTGTTGTTCTCTTGTTGTTCTCTTGGTGTTCTCGTGTTGTTCTCGTGTTGTTCTCGTGTTCTCTTGTTGTTGTCGTGTTGTTCTCTTGTTGTTCTCTTGTTGTTCTCTTGTTGTTCTCGTGTTGTTCTCTTGTTGTTCTCTTGTTGTTCTCTTGGTGTTCTCTTGGTGTTCTCTTGTTGTTCTCTTGTTGTTCTCGTGTTCTCTTGTTGTTGTCGTGTTGTTCTCGTGGTGTTCTCGTGGTGTTCTCGTGTTGTTCTCGTGTTCTCTTGTTGTTGTCGTGTTGTTCTCTTGTTGTTCTCTTGTTGTTCTCTTGTTGTTCTCTTGTTGTTCTCTTGTTGTTCTCTTGTTGTTCTCGTGGTGTTCTCTTGTTGTTCTCGTGTTGTTCTCTTGTTGTTCTCGTGTTGTTCTCGTGTTGTTCTCTTGTTGTTCTCTTGGTGTTCTCGTGTTGTTCTCGTGTTGTTCTCGTGTTGTTCTCTTGTTGTTCTCTTGGTGTTCTCGTGTTGTTCTCGTGTTGTTCTCTTGTTGTTCTCGTGTTGTTCTCTTGGTGTTCTCGTGTTGTTCTCGTGTTGTTCTCGTGTTGTTCTCGTGTTGTTCTCTTGTTGTTCTCGTGTTGTTCTCGTGTTGTTCTCGTGTTGTTCTCGTGTTGTTCTCGTGTTGTTCTCGTGTTGTTCTCTTGTTGTTCTCTTGTTGTTCTCGTGTTGTTCTCTTGTTGTTCTCTTGTTGTTCTTGTGTTGTTCTCTTGTTGTTCTCTTGTTGTTCTCTTGTTGTTCTCGTGTTGTTCTCGTGTTGTTCTCGTGTTGTTCTCTTGTTGTTCTCTTGTTGTTCTCGTGTTGTTCTCTTGTTGTTCTCGTGTTGTTCTCGTGTTGTTCTCGTGTTGTTCTCTTGTTGTTCTCTTGTTGTTCTCGTGTTGTTCTCTTGTTGTTCTCTTGTTGTTCTCGTGTTGTTCTCGTGTTGTTCTCGTGTTGTTCTCGTGTTGTTCTCTTGTTGTTCTCGTGTTGTTCTCGTGTTGTTCTCGTGTTGTTCTCTTGTTGTTCTCGTGTTGTTCTCTTGTTGTTCTCTTGTTGTTCTCGTGTTGTTCTCGTGTTGTTCTCGTGTTGTTCTCGTGTTGTTCTCTTGTTGTTCTCGTGTTGTTCTCTTGTTGTTCTCTTGTTGTTCTCGTGTTGTTCTCGTGTTGTTCTCGTGTTGTTCTCGTGTTGTTCTCTTGTTGTTCTCTTGTTGTTCTCGTGTTGTTCTCGTGTTGTTCTCGTGTTGTTCTCGTGTTGTTCTCTTGTTGTTCTCTCTTGTTGTTCTCGTGTTGTTCTCGTGTTGTTCTCTTGTTGTTCTCGCGTTGTTCTCGCGTTGTTCTCGCGTTGTTCTCTTGTTGTTCTCTTGTTGTTCTCGTGTTGTTCTCGTGTTGTTCTCGTGTTGTTCTCGTGTTGTTCTCTTGTTGTTCTCGTGTTGTTCTCTTGTTGTTCTCTTGTTGTTCTCTTGTTGTTCTCGTGTTGTTCTCGTGTTGTTCTCGTGTTGTTCTCTTGTTGTTCTCTTGTTGTTCTCTTGTTGTTCTCGTGTTGTTCTCGTGTTGTTCTCGTGTTGTTCTCGTGTTGTTCTCTTGTTGTTCTCTTGTTGTTCTTGTGTTGTTCTCATGGTGTTCTCATGGTGTTCTCATATCAGAGTCAAAGGTCTCTGCAGAGTCTCTGAGTATGACCCCAAACATCTGGAAACCCTGCCAGTTACAGTGCTGCCTGTGTCAGGAATAACCTCGGTGTGATCAGCAGGCATTCGGGGGGGGGGGGGCATTAAGGGCGGGTTTTATATAACACGTCAGAAAAAGTGAAATAATTATAACTCTTTAAAAGTCTTCTGTCGTCCAGCCCATAATCCAGATCCCAGAGACTCACTTTAAAGAAAGCATCAAATCTGATTCTCAAGATGAAGGTAATCTCCACATCCTGATGTCTTTATTCCTGCCCCCTTTGTGCATCCAGCTGCTCTCACAGAGTGTGTGTACAGGAGTGTGTGAATGGTGTGTATGAGAGGTTTCTGCTGTGAGAGACAGCCGTTAGAGATCTGGATTATAAACCTCTACATGTTACATGTCAGACTACAGAAAAGAGAGAGCAAACACCAGAGAAGAAGAGGAGATATCAGCAGGACTCACCGGCAGCAGCAGCAGAAGAAGAGGCTCCTCGGTGCTGGGCTGGAAACTGAAAGCTGCTCTGAATCAGAAACAGCTGAACCCCCCCCCCCTCTCTGAGGTGTGGCTCCAAACAGGAAGTACATCCACAGTTTTTTATAAAGGACTACATTTTTTCTCTTTTCCTGTTTCTGCTTCCTGTTGGCTGTCAGTGACTCGGCCCCCCCTGCTGGCCGCTCACACTCATCACACCCTGCAGATTAACCTGAACACTGTCCTGCACATAGTACTTTCATACTTAGTGTTATACTTATCGGGTTTGCACATAAAAAGTTAATTAACAGCTACTTTGTTGAGGTACTTTACTTGAGTTTGTCCATTTTTTTTTCCATTTATCGATTTATATTATTGAAAATACTGAAGTTCAAGTCAAAATCAGTGATAATTATGAGATTTTCATTAGAAAAAAAGGCCAAATTTTTGATTATCAGAAAAAATAAACATTTTCTGAAAAAAGTCAGAATTGAGATTTTGAGAAAAATTTCCGAATTTCTTAGATTTTCTGAATTAAAATGTTGAGGAAAAAGTTAGCTTTACGGATTTTCAGTCGAGTCAGTATTCTCAGATTTTAAGAAAATCCCAAAAACCTTTTCCTCCAAACGTTGACGATTTTTTATAACATTTCTAAATTCTTGAATTCTGCGATTTCCCCCCAAAAAGTCCACATTTAAAAAAAAACTTACATTCTGAAGAAATTAAGAAATCTGATTTTTTTTGAAAAAGGTCAGAAATGTTTGTAAAATTCTTCTTAGATTCTCAGACTGCCTGAGCTGCAGCACCTCTCCCCCCTCTGAAACCAGAGCCCAGTCTGCTCTGATTGGTCATCTTTCTTTCCTTTTTGTTTCGCTCAAACATATTTAAGCTGGACAATATGAAATATATTATATTCCAAAACTTTAAAATATTTCAGAGGTTTATTTTGTTTCTTCCTATGCAGCCTGATGACGTGTCTCTCAGACAAACAGCCCCCTCCTTATTTATCATGTACTGTCAGATCTAAAATAACACCCTCCTTTGTGTGTGTGTGTGTGTGTGTCTGTGTGTGTGTGTGTGTGTGTGTGTGTGTGTGTGTGTGTGTGTGTGTGTGTGTGTGTGTGTGTCTGTGTGTCTGTGTGTGTGTCTGTGTGTGTGTGTGTGTGTGTGTGTGTGTGTGTGTGTGTGTGTGTGTGTGTGTGTGTGTGTGTGTGTGTGTGTGTGTTTGTGTCTGTGTCTGTGTCTGTGTGTCTGTGTGTTTTTGTGTGTGTGTGTATGTGTGTGTGTGTGCCAGAGACATTATGAAAAGACCAGAAACTAATATTCCTTAAAAATAAAAGCATAACTTTGTGTTTGATATGAAACCTGTGGCTCAGCTTCACTCAGAAATACTCAGATTCTATTCAGTAAATTATTTTACATCCTCAGATGTAAATAAAACCTCCTGTGAAACATTCTGTAGAGATGACTAAAACACATGTATTATTATTGTCCTACTTTAAATACTAAACAGAATCAATATTGAATACAAAGATAAGGATATTTATAGAACTGTCGTTAAAATAGGTTGTTGTATTTTCATTAAAAGCGAAGTATAAAGGAAACGCCCTACTTTTATTTTGAAGACCGGAAGCCCGTGTGTGTGTGTGTGTGTGTGTGTGTGTGTGTGTGTGTGTGTGTGTGTGTGTGTGTGTGTGTATGTGTGTGTGTGTGTGTGTGTGTGTGTGAGCGAGCTTGCAGAGCTGATTCACCTGCAGCAGCAGCAGCAGCAGCAGCAGCAACAAAGACCCTCAGGACGAAAGAGCAGAAACCACTGACGCTTTATTTCCTCTACGGAAACAACAACAACAACAACAACAAGGTAAACAACAACATTTATTCTGATGGTCTGAGCCTCCGGGCCCGGGTCTGAGGGAGAGCCGGGATTGTGCAACCGGCTGCCAATTAGATCTTTTAAAAACGAGGCTCCCCCAGACCTGATACTGGATCTGAGTCTCTGAGTAGGGTCGGGGGTGACACATTCATCGAGAGAAACCGGGTCTGATCTGGTTCATGCTCGGCTGCTGAAGAGCCGGCCAACGCCTCTTACATAAACCCGGTCAGTGCCCCCATTCATCCTCAGACCACCTGAGACCTGCTGCAGAGACCAGGGCCGGGTCTCACCAGCAGCCCGGGTTCACACTGCTGCAGAGACACAGGGCCATATACTGTGGTCTGGGTGAAACCAGCAGTCCGGGTCCTGGGACGGGATGAGCAGCCGCAGAACCCAGAGGAAGTGCTGAGTCAGCTCGCTGTATTTCAGTCTGCAGGACACCATGACCCAGATACTCTGACAGACGTCTGGAAGAATCTGATTAAAAATATCTCCATATTTAAATATATAAATACACATGGGGGGTGGGGTGGGGGACCACTCCCTGATATGGCCTGGATTTAGTGCCAGACCATATCAGGGAATCTGGTTTTACTAATCTGTTGTAAAACATGTCAGAAACCGTCTGTCTGTGGAGTACTGCTGTTAGCATTAGCATTAGCATTCATATTACACAGCATCTCAGGAAACGTAATCAATATGATGTCGTTCCCTCTTTATTAGCTGTGTTTTCATTTAAAAGACTTGAGGTACTGGTGCAGATTCTTTCCGTAGATGGTGTGAAACCAGTGAGAAACCCTCCTGACTATGGGATGTTCAGCCTCGGAGGCTGTGATTTACGCTGGGTTTTCTTATTTAAAATAGACATTTAACCTGAAATACATACAGCACTTTATTATTACTGTATAAAAGATATACTTCATATTGTTGCTGTAAGACCCTGCCTTGTTAGTATAAAGGGACACAAACAGCCCATAATAATAACCACATTCCTGCTGGTGTTTATCAGTAAACAGCTTGTTGTTGACGCTGCAGACAAAAAATAAAACCAAAACAGGTTTTAAATAAACCGACCGTCACGCTGCAGAATCCACCACCTCAACTCAAACCCAGACCCCCCCCTCCGGAACAAAGTGACCTCACTATGGAACACTTGTGCTTCTATTGGCTACCGCTCCAACACATTACACTAAGGGGCGGGACAGCTCTAAGCAGTTGACCAATCACGGCAAAGCCGGCCAGCCCTCATGAAGAAATCATCTTTACATGAAATGAAAAGATGAAATTCATTTTAAACAACAAAGAGCAACATTTGATTAAGAGATATACTGATGATGATATTCAACGACGTCATCGCAGTTCAGTTTATTGTTTTATATTCTCCTGATGACCTCTGACCCCGCTGTGTGTCCTGACCCCCAGACCGAGACCATGCAGAAGTCTAAAAGCGAGTATGAGTCCTTCGTCTTCTGGAGAGCGCCGCTGCCGGAGCTCGACTTCTCCGAGCTGATGGATGTGAGTTGCGGGGCGGGACTAGCCACCAGCGCCACCGGGAAGGAGAGGAAGCAGGAAATGGAAGTGAGGAAACAGGAAGAGGAAGTGAGGGGACTTTATGTTCTGCTCCTGATTGTCTTTGTTATTAACGAGGCCGAGAGGGGGAGGGGCTGCAGGGAGGAATCCCCCAGTCAGGGGTCCGGACTCTGGGTGGCGTCAACATCAAGGGATGTGTTTAAAGAACCTGCTTAATCCCTTTTATTGTGGCGGGGTGTTTAAGATAATAAGATGTTATATTCTTTATTGATCCCAATTTTTCAAAGCAGTTTAATAAACGAAGTACACAGAACAGTGAATATACATATAGATAACGAAGGACATATATCTATAGTGTATGTGTTGAATACACTATTAATGCAGAGCAGAGGCAGTGCATATTATGCTGCTCCAGACTATCAGCCTCTCAAAATGTAAACATTGAATATAATCAGTATTTTATATGTGAGTCAGCAGAATGATGATGGTGTTAAAGTATGTGTGTGTGTGTGTGTGTGTGTGTGTGTGTGTGTGTGTGTGTGTGTGTGTGTGTGTGTGTGTGTGTGTGTGTGTGTGTGTGTGTGTGTGTGTGTGTGTTTGTGTTCCTGTCTGCAGGGTGAGATGAAGGAGTTCTCCTCCTTTAATTACTGGAGAGCTCCGATCGCAGACGTGGACACTCTGCTGGCCGACCTCAACCTGCTGCTCTGAAACAGGAAGTCACCAAAATAAGAGCGTGGTGAAAACAGAGGCGGCTCTCTGATTATCTGGTTTCATATCTCATCTCCAGCTCCGTTCCTCTTTGAGCTGTTTCCTTAAGCTGATTATCCACTACTTAACAGCAACTAAAATCAGTCATTTCCGTAAACAACAACAAACCCAAATACTTAGACATAAGATAAAAATGTGAGGATCCAACGAACAGCACGAAGAAACGTGTTCATTTGGTTAGTTAAAGATGTCGAATAAACTATAGCTCTGTTCCTGCAGGATCCTCCTTCTGAGGCGGACACAATACCAGAAACACTGATTCATGTTTTCATTAAGAGATCTGAGTTTGTGTTTGAAAAGATTGACTGTGTTTACACACACACACACTCTCTCTCTATCCTGTTCCTGCTCTTCATCCATCACCCAGTATTCCTGATGATCTGTGAACAGGGATATTACTGATGAAATTCAGCCGTCAAAACTAGATTTCTAACTCCTCCTGTGTGTTTAGCAGATGCCGTAATAAAATCATGTTTATAAAGTGTGGCAGTGCTGCAGTATAAAGTGAGGCATTGGTCTGAATGTAAGCATGTCTAAATAATGCTCCTGCCATAGTGGATATTTTTATTCAATACAGTAAAACTCTACCATACACAGACCTGAAATCTACAGTATTCACATTTCAGAACCAGAATATTCCCAATAATCCGATGCATGTAAACACAGTCCGGGACGTTAGAAGGAGAAATGTTTTTCTGTCACTTTAGGAGGTGATGCGTTCAAAGCCCGAGATTGAAGAGTTTCTGTTTCCATTTGTGCCTTTTTAGTTATCTCTAAACTGACTTATTACCACTGTCCCTGATCAGCCTGATTATTTATTTTTTCATTTATTTATGTATTTATTATTTCTCATGTGTTACTGAGCAGGCCTCACATCTGGTCAGAATGTAAAAACCTGCCAACATTAAATAAAATAAAGTCTCCTTTTTGAATCAAAACAACTTCTTGTATTTCTTTATTTTTTATTCAGTAACAAATATTTTCACAATGAGAGAAAATCTCAACTCGCTTTAACTTTTGGTCACATCCCGTAATCTTCTCCTCGTGTGGCTCTGATCCCCGTTGTCTTCATTTAATTAAATCCCCAACAGGAAATTACATTTGTTTTTCCTTCAGACTAATTTACTATCAAATGTAAATGCAGATCTAATAATTATAGCAATAATACAAATAAGTAACAAAAAAATAACAAAACAATTGAATATAGAATAACACGGGTATAAAACAACGTCTGAATACAAAGTACATTTCATTCATTCAAAAACATTGCAGCATGGGCGTCGCCACAATATAATTTGGGGGGGACACGTCCCCCTCACCTTAAAAAAAAAGTCCCCCCCACATTTGCCATCAAAAATATCAGTGTTTTTGGTGCATTTTAGTCCAGCGTTCTTTCCATCGCTTCACAATCAAATCCGTTCCACCTCATAGGGGGAATACCCATCTCAATAGAAATCCACTCCGCGTTTTCCTGGTTTCCTACACGCAGCCGCATCACGCAGGCAACAAGCCTATGTTGAGAGTCGGATCAACGACAGACAGACTTCAGCAACAGTCAGTCAAAATGTCCAGCTTTTGCTAGCTTTTTTCCTAGGAACACATTTTATGTTTCCTCATAACTTGGGCTGTCACTTTACGTTCGAATGAAAATGTAAGCCTAAAAGAATCGATTGTTTTTAAAAAAGGTGACAGCCCTACTCATAACTTGTATGATATTTGGTTGCATGACATTAATGTTGGGCTATATGTTGCCTCAAAGTTACCTCATTCTTTTCTAACGCACTCTGTTTGTTTAGTCCTCATCTTTTGCTCTCATTAAATAGAGAATAAAGGGCCAACAAAGTTGTCAGTGTCAGTCCTCTGTGTATTACACCAGAACATAATAGCAGTCAGTAATTGCAGACCATGCCAGCTCCAAGGAAAAACAACGGAAGATGGAGATCACTTTCAATCTAAAAACATGGTCAAATGCACCACCATGCAGCAAATTGCATCTACTTCCTTCAACATTTTCTGGGGGGAGGACCCCCGACCCCCGACCCCCGCTAAAATGTGTCCCCTCCACACTCAAACGTTTAACAAATACAGCATAGTACGGATACTATGACCAAGAGTCAAATACCGTTAAATACTAGTCCAATCAGAAGTCATCACATCGAGATAGAAATCATATCAATACGATTATTTTGTGAAACAAACATAAGAGAATAAGCTGAAGAGTACATAAATAACGATTATAAAACTAAATCTTTTTAAACAACTATTTCACAACTATTTACACCAAATGTAAATATGCAAAATAACGTAAAAACCTAATAGAAAACTTAAAACATTGAAAATAAGACAAACTGTTATATTCTGAAGTGAAAGGCTGAAACAGACAGTAGTTTTTAACCCTGAGATCTGATCTGAGGTCAGTCTGCTCTCCTGAAGATCTCCGCCGACACCAGGACACTCCCGCTCAAACTGACCTGAAGTCTGCTACACCCGCCCACTCTGTTCCCGCCCACACGAGGTTCACTTCCTGCTCCGGTGCAGCCGCCATATTTGTTACAGTTTGGGGAAGAAAACAACAGTTTTTTAGAAAATCAGCTTTTATTTGAGGTGTATGTGCAGGTGAGCTACCTGTCGGGATCAGAGTCATATCAGGAGACTAAAATCGAGGGATTCAACAAGAGGAGAAGGTAAACATCGGTTTATTTAATGTGCTAACAGCTAACAGTAGCTGTAAACACCATCGCACTTCTGGTCAGGACTTTCAACTTAAAAGACGGACTGACGAGATGGTCTGCAGCTGAGAAGATAACAGATAGTGTTATCTAGATTAGATTGATCAAATTAATCCTTTTTATTTATATTATTTGCATGCTTTTTATCTAATAGAGTCTATCTTTTGTGGGAAGAATAAAGGGGTTCTGATCCTCCTGCCTCTCTGTAACCCACATACCGTTCAGATGCTCTTATTCTGAAGGCTACTTCCACAACATCGTGTGTTCTATCGGCTCGGTAACTTTCCCTCAGAAACAACACGGAGCTCCGGAGGATCCGCAGCTCCTTAATGTTCACTTTACTCCCTTTATTCCCTCTATTCCAGTTATCCTTTTTATTCCCTTTATCCTATATATTTGTTTCGTCAATTCAACCAATAACAGACCTGTTTGTTCCGCGGAGGGACACACAAAACGCTTCACAGCCTCGGAGGGATTTATTCTGTTAGCATTATCTTAGCAGAGAGAAGTAGCCCCTGAAGAGAAGCTTTCCGCGGTGAGTACATAATATTAGCTCTTATCTACATGTTTAACCTGCTTGAAGATATTATAATATATAAGGATACCGTTTTATTTAGAGCCTTAACCTCTGTCCGCCTGCAGAAACTAACCGGATGTGGAAGTAGTTTTTTCTCGGTGTTAAAATAGGACATTTCTGAGAGACTTCCCCCGGAAAACCAACAACTTAATATCAAACAGTTTCCTGTGTGTCGGGGCTGTGAATGTTTGGGACGGTTTTTACCGGTGTTTGTGATGAATAACAGCCCGGGGAGACAGGCCACATGGCGGACTATTTCTGCCCATAGAGGCGCGTAAAATGGCTCCTCGGCCGCGGAGAAAAAATCCTCGTTTCTCTCTGTTGCCTCGCCACCAGAACGCTGTGTACCGCTGCGGGGTCCATTATCGGACATGCAGCATCGGGCTAATAACTCGGCTATCCTTGGGCTCTTTTCCCAGTAAAGAAAACCATTGATTCCAGTTTAACACAAAATAACATTAGTATGGAGATCACCTATGAAGCTAAAGGACTCATACTACATCCTGAGAATACTCTGGTTGCATATGAACGTACACAAGTGTTTTTGAAGTAGTAAAGTACCCATATTAATTACATACTAAAGTACCAACACAACAGTCCTAACCGTTAAAACACAGTTAAAAGTAAAAGCCCTTCATTCAAAATGGTACTTTAGTAAAAAGAACAAAAATATCAGCATCAAAATAGACTTTAAGAACCAAAAGTAAAAGTGCTCATTCTGCAATTGTTTTTATTGATTTTATTTGGTATTGTTTATCTGGTTCTGCAAACAAACTTTATTCAGTAAATGCTCTGCAGAAATCTGTGGTTTGTACGTGGTGTTTTACTGAGATGCATTCAGGGACACGTGTGTGTGTGTGTGTGTGTGTGTGTGTGTGTGTGTGTGTGTGTGTGTGTGTGTGTGTGTGTCAGATGTCGCTGGTGGACCTGGGGAAGCGTCTGCTGGAGGCGGCTCGGAAAGGTCAGGACGATGAGGTCAGGAACCTGATGGCCAACGGAGCGCCATTCACCACCGACTGGGTGAGGCTTCATTCTGACTCAACACGCCACCACTAAAAGCACTTCACCACTGACCTGAGGAAACACACCTCACACACTCTCACCTGTACATTCCAGACCTTTCAAGAACTCAAATAACAATTCCTGGCTTCAGGGTCACAGGAGGGTCCAAACTGATATTGTAATTTAAAGGTCCCATATTATGCTTTTTGGGGTTCTCCCTTTCCTGTAGTGTGTTATTTATGTGTGTGTGTAATAGGTCTGCAAAAGCTAAAATCCCAAAGTTCAGGCCGGAGGGAGATTATTTCTCATATCCCTCCCCCCTGCCTGAAACGCCTGGATTGGATTCCTTTCTGTACTTCCTGGTTCAGTTCCATATCACACTGACCTCACCGTGGTACGAAACTGAACTCAGCCAATAGCAGTGCGGGCCGCTCCGTACAGCCGACTCGAGCAGAGGAGCCATGGCGAGAAGACGCAGACACTCTCGCTGCGAACCAAACCTTCCTTTGTTCCCATACCTCAGGAAGAAGATGTGAAGAACAAGTGGCTGCATTTATTTTTACCACTATTCCCCGAGAGCAGAAACCCAAATGATGGTTGCGTTCGCCACATTTCAGTGAATTGAGGAACTGTTGTGGGAGTTCAGCGGCAAGCACACTGCTAGCCTCGGCAAAGCAGCAAGCTAACGCTATCAACGCTACGCTACCGAGCTTTCAGGCTGTATGCACACTACCTTTACCTGAACTGTGCAGAAATACGGAGATGGTTTTTCATCACAGCACGGTAAACTCTTAAGCCCAGACGCAGCAACCTGTAAGAAACAGCGTCTCAGGACATGTTAACATTTAACAACCTACTAATGTGGCATACCCACTTAACGGGAAGAAACTCAGCTACCAGACCATAGTAACCATGTTTACCAAAACGAAACATAATTCCAACACCAAGCGTCTAAATCAGCACTGAATGAAAACGAGCCAATGCTACATAGCACCGAGTGAGCTACGGCGATTTTTTTACTTGATGCTATCTGCACAAAACACATATCATATAAAGCCTGAGATTCCACAGATTCCATTGATATAAGTCTCATCACTGTACGACCAGAACTCACTGAACCAGCAGCCAAGAAAGAGTGGATGTTAACGTCTCTCTGTCACTGTGAGATGATTACTGATAATCCATCAGTGTTTATTTCTAATACACTGGTACGGCACAGCAAGCAATGCCATTTTTTCAGTTTTTTTCAGGGGCGGGACATTAGACAAATCTCTAAGCGGTTGACCAATCAGAGCAGAGTGCGCTTTTGCAAAGGTGGGGGCATGGGCTCTTCAGAGCATTTTCAGACGAGTGAAAAGTGGTCATTTATGTACAGGCAGTGTGAGGAAAATAAAGCGCTGTTTCAACATTGAAGCATGCAAACATGTCAGAGTGGATCAACGACACACTAGAGCTGTCACTTTACGTTCGAGAATCGATTGTACCGACCAACACACGTTTCGAAAATGAAAAGAGGGAATCGATTTTTAACGAATTAAACAAATAAAAAATATTTTATTTCATTATGATTATTATTGACATAACTCACAAACAAGCAGAATAGAAAAATATTCCGAAAGTGCAGTAGGCATGCGAGGGCTAAAAAGTAAATCCCCACCAACTGTCCGCACCGGAAACAGCCTGATAGTGTCGGCTGCCGTGGCTCAGTGCTTTGCCACAAAATGGAGGGCAACGGCGATCAACCTGCGCGACATGAGAGACAAATGATAACCCCTAATCACAGGAGGAGTTCCATATGGAAGCACTTCGGATTTTGGGCAGAAGGCAAAACTATGGAGAAGGACAAAGTGGTATGCAAACTGTGCGACCGTGAGTTCCCATATCACAGCGGCACTGCAGCTATGAGGGGGCAGACTCAGTGTGTTCTGGTCCACGGTCTGTTGTGGGGACTGTAGCGATCCTGCGTGTTGGCTCAGTGAAATATGTTCAACCTATTTGTATGTGGGCTAGTCCTCAAGTGAATTTTAAGTTTTATTTTCAAACTGTGTAACCATCGCCTGCCTGTGAAATGTGTTTCATATTTATTGGTAAACAGCCAGAAGCCTGCAGTATGTTTCCTCATCGATGTTGTGGCAGTCCATACTGCTCATTGTTTTTCGAGAATGCTCCTGTTTGCACGAACTTCACGCAATAAATAATCAGACATGCTGACCTGTACCTCTCTTGCGCCCTCTTTACGTTCGTCCTAATGGCAGTGTGTTGGCCTCTTTTGAAAATTAAAACGTAGACGTGGATAATCGATTCAATGAAAATTTAAGGCTAAAAAATCGATTGTGATTTTTACAAAAAGTGACAGCCCTACGACTCACATGGACCTGAAAAGCAGCATCACAGGGGACCTTTAAGAAATTGTGTGTGTGTGTGTGTGTGTCTGT
This sequence comes from Eleginops maclovinus, assembly GCF_036324505.1. NCBI lineage: Eukaryota > Metazoa > Chordata > Actinopteri > Perciformes > Eleginopidae > Eleginops > Eleginops maclovinus. The sequence continues at coordinate 24,506,289 of NC_086361.1, forward strand.
CCTGTAGTTGGGGACGTCTCCGCTCCACCTGGCTGCTCAGCACGGTCATTACTCCACGGCGGACGTGCTGCTGAGGGCCGGCGTCAGCAGAGACGCTCGCACCAAAGTGGACCGGACACCGTTGCACATGGCGGCCGCCGAGGGCCACGCCGTCATCGTGGAGCTGCTGGTCCGGGTGAGAATACCGGGTCATTCTACTTCAGTATGGGGGGGTGTTATTGTCAGAGTCCTGTCAGGTTTGCTCTGCTCTGACGGTTCAGTTCTGATCCTCAGAGCGGCGCCGACATCAACGCCAAAGACATGCTGAAGATGACAGCGCTGCACTGGGCGGCGCAGCATGGGCATCACGGCGTGGCAGAGACGCTCATCAAACACGGCGCTGACGTGCACGCGCTCAGCAAGTTCGACAAGACGCCATTCGACATCTCAGTGGACATCCAGAATACAGAGCTGATGCTGCTGCTGCAGGTGAGCCCCCCCACCCCATCTCTCAGACCCACAAAAAAAGGGCAGTCCCTGATTATAACGTGTGTGTGTGTGTGTGTGTACACAGGAGGGCATGCAGAACCAGGTGAACATGAACCAGGTGAGCATGAACGTGGACACGAGCGGCAACACCAACCAGCCTCAGTTCATCATCCAGGGCATCCCCTCTCTGCAGGGGGGGGTGGTGAACCTCGCAGATCTGCTCAACAAGGCCAACCACGGTACGACACACACACACACACACACACACTAATACCAGGAAACACAGGATTCAAATAAGCACACAGACTTTGATGGTGGGGGGATCGCTGTGTTCAGGAGACTCGGAGGAGGCGATGGCGGCCAGCGCTCTGGACTCCAACATCCAGCATGCCACTGTGGTGAACGAGGGGGGGCAGAGGGTCATCACCATAGTAACGGACCAGCATGGAAACCTGCAGACGACGGGGGGGATGGCCCCCCCCCTTCTTCGTCACCATGCAGCACGGCCAGCAGAGTAAGAGTGTGTGTGTGTGTGTGCACGTGTGTGTGTGCATCTCATGATTAGGTATTTAATGTGTGTGTTTGTTTCAGTGCTGGCGGTGCCGGCCAACACGGTGACGGAGGAGGTCGTGACGGAGGAGGCGCAGCCCCCCCCCTCCAGGAAGAGGAAGCTTGAGGCGACCAACAACAACCACAGCGAGGGCGGAGAGACGGTGAGTCAGGGGTTTATTAAAGGGGGGGGACATTTAGTTTCAAAAACAAGAAACTGGAAAACATCAGTAAAGATAGAAAAAGAAGAGTAACTGACCCCCCCATACGATGAGTGTATAGTTGTAACACCCCCCCCCCCTTCCCAGGAGATGCTGCAGAGGCAGCTGCTGGAGGCCAACAGGAAGGCGCAGGAGTACCGGACACAGCTGATGAGGAAGGAGCAGGAGGCGGAGGAGTACCGCATCAAGCTGGAGGCCATGTCTCAGACTCACCCCAACAACCACCCTGAGGAGGTGGTGGGGGGGGAGGAGGACGAGGAGGGGGGCGTGGTGGAGGAGGAGGGGGAGATGGTGGTGCTGCAGGAGGGAGGCATCATCATGGAGGGGGAGGAGGGCCAGGTGACGCTGGTGGAGACGGGAGGGGAGGCCACGGAGGTCAGCTCCTAACAGACTGGATGGGTGAGGGGGGGGGCACACAATGGCTGCCTCAAAACAGAGAGACGATTCAAGATGGGGGGGTTCCGTCTGCACCATTCTGGACCCCCGTATGAATCCCAACAGAGAGGAAACACAGCAACAGGACTGAGAGAGGTTTCATCAAGCAGGGGGGGTCCCTTCATACCAACAGAGAGGGGCAGAAGGGTTTCATTAAACCAGAGGAGTCGATCAAGGAGTCAGGTCTGCATCCCTGGAGACTCTTAACGAAGGGAGCAGTCCCACAGCCTGACACAGACGACCGATAGAGGATTAAACTTACATCGGGGGGGGGGCTTTCCAAGAGGATCGCAGGAGGAGGAGCTCAGACATTAGGATCTAGTCTGCACCATGCTGAGTCTGTGTCTATCCGAGTGCCTCATGAAGGATGGAGAGTAACGGGGAGGAAGAGAGGAATATTGTTTTAGTTTAGGACTTGAACGCCACCGGAGCAGATCACCCTGCTGTGCTTCTCACATCCCTTTTTATTCCCAGTGCCTCTGACGCCTCCCCAGTCCTGAGTCTCTCTCTAACCTCTCCCTGACAGACTGACTGAGCGAGGGAAGCCAGCCAGTTGTTCAGGACCTCCTCGGACACTAAAACCCACTGAACTGCTTTCTTTTTATTTTGTTTTGTTTGTAATCATTCTGTTTTGGGATGTGACATCTCGTACGATTTCTGACAAACTTCCTGAAAATGTTCCCGTTGTTTGTGAAGCGGAGCGTCTGTAATCCCGGACTTCAGATCCATCATGCACACCTCTGCTCATCATTATGGGTTTATTTAAATGATCCGGTCCATCAGGGCTCCTGATTACACCATCAGATATTCAATCATTTCATAAGAGTCTTAGTTTAGAATATCTAACGTCCCGGTCTTCAAATATACAAGACATTATTCTCCCCAAAACAGCAGATATTCACAATCTAGTTCCTGAAAACCGCCTCTCTCTGAGTTTTTTATTAATAAAGCTAGAGAGGAGAACATTAAAATAAATCAGGATTAGCTTTATTGTCTTCAAATGTCCAAAATTCAAGCTAATTTAAATTACAGCCAAATAAAATCATAAAAAGTACATTTGAGAATCTGAAACCAGTCATTTTTTGTTTAAATTAAGTCATAAAATATTAATACCATTTAGCATGTATTTCCAGTTACTTATCAGCTGTGACTGGATCTATAACCCATTTTAATTTTAAGATGATTGACGTGTTTTTAGCCCTTTAATAACATTCCTATAATTCACACGTCCGTTTCTTAGACGCGGCGTCCTCTCTTCCAGGCTGCTGTTTATTGACACAAAATAAGCATTAAAGTTAAAAATATTCTCTGAGATCAACATAGTAAAAACAAGACGAAAAAATCCAAATTTAACCAAAAAAATCTGAATTTTTTTTACTTAAATTTCCGAGAATTCCTGTGTTATTTTTCCTCACGTTTATAAATTCAAAGTCCCAGAATATTCCAGTTTTTACTTTGAAATGTGTGCCTTTTTTTTCTTGACAATTTACAACATGTTCAAAGCCTAGTTATAACCTCATAATGTCAGGATATTCTAGTTATTAGTTGTTATTTTGATGCCATAATAATTAAAGATAAACGCGAATCTCCTCCGGGTCAGTTTCCTGTTTCAGTCCTGAAGGTTCTTGAAGATTCTGACGGTTCCTGTCCGCTGACGCTCCTTCCTGTCTCTGTTTTCAGTTGATGGTTATTTTTATACACTTGGCAAACCTTTTTCTATGTACATATAAAATTGTATTTTTCTAACTGTACCTGAATGCTTCACCGTGATGATGATGATGGCTGCCTGCATCGGTAATCTGAAATATAAACACTTGTTTTTTGGATTTCTTGTTTTGGGTTTTCGTGATTTCACACCGTGTTGAGACGTCAAACAAATACTGAAACTCAGGATTTAAAGATATCTGATATTCTGGGATATTAATATGTTTATAAATAAGATAATACTTGCATATTTTGTACCTAAACTCTGGATCATGTCATCAATTTGTGAGATTGAGGTGATTTATTTACCCACTATTTTCCAGATTTTTTCAGGTAAATATAAAAATGTAATCTCACAGAATTTCATATGATACCTGTCATTATACCAGCCTAATTATGGAAATATTACTTTTTCATCTAGGAATAATGTCCCTCCCATATCACCATAATTTTGTTAAACCTACACTGGCCCTAACATGCTGATGTAAACTGACCCCACACTTGAAATGATTTTATTAATAATTTGTGTATAAAAAGTTAAGAAAACAGTGTTAATGACAGTAATACACAAGGGAAGCGTCACAGTGATGTACAGTATACGATATTAAACTACATCTCCCATTAGGCTTTATCATTCGGCCACTCGGTTTTTGAGGATATTCCCGCCCAACCCATGGATTACGGCCGATCAGTCTTGATTGACGTGCCTTCTGTCTAATCAGCGGCGGCGCGGAGGTATTCGGCCAACCCAGTGACTGGTGGGCAGGGCCTGTGTTGCAGGGGGCACGGCGCGATGTATCATGGAGGATCAGTAGGCAGACTGTGGCCGTAAGAGAGAACAGCTCTCCGGACTCTATACTCTGTTATCACCCTTTTATCATCCGTTCATCCGACTTCCATATACCACAACATGGACATGAAGAAGAGGATCACCCTGGAGCTGAGGAACCGGAGCCCGGCGGAGGTGAGAGGCTTTTATAACATTATAATACTGTGAGACATCCCTGGAGGTGATGAGGTGAAGCATCTCCTCTGATCCCGGCTCTCTCTCTCTGTCACACAGCACTCATTAGCCGGGTTCTTCTCTCACAGCCCCCCAGTCTTCCTCCATCCTCTTTAAAACACCTTCACTAACAAGTGTAACTTTACTGAAGTCCCGGATGTTTCGGAGGAGTTAGGCGGGAATAACGACAGAGAGAGAGAGAGATGGTGTAACCGAGCGGACATTTTAAATCACCAACGGCTCAAACTTCGACGGAAACATCTCGGTTTTACCGTTAAAACCCGTTTATCTGAGTTGAACTCGACGTAGGAGTTAATTTACAGGTTTTTTGGAGGATTTTTGCCGACATCTTTCCGCGGAGGTCAGAGATAGTAACGCGTTACAGATTTACCGTTACATAGAGCGGATTAATGGCTGCTTCATCCGGGGCTTTTATCTGTGTTATCGACTCACATTTCATGTTAAACTGCGGTAACGAATAAAACCGTAAAGGGCAGTTACTGTAACGAGATTACAGAGTAACGAGAGCTCCGAGTAACGAGATAACAGAGTAACCATACTTCCGAGTAACGAAATTACAGAGCGGCGTTACTCGAAGCTTCAAAGTAGATTAATGTCGGGATGGATTACTAATGTAGAATTCTGTTTCATGAATTAAAACACACACACGTTAGTTGATGTCATATCTATGAAATAGTTATTAATAATAAAACACGGTGTTATTCGGAGTCCTCTATAAAGCAGCCACAGCTCCCCTGTGTGTGCGATTAAGTTATATAACCGACTGCCAACCGATCAGCTCCCGTTAAATAACACACACACACACACACACACACACACACACACACACACACACACACACACTCGTGCTTTAATACACTAAACTGAGAATAAACTCAATTTACTGGTGTCATGTTTTATGAATTGGGGGATGCCGGCAGATGGTGAGTGTGTGTGTGAGAGGAGGCTGAGCGGACAACCCCCACCACACACACACACACACACACACACACACACACACACACACACACACACTGTGCATGTAGATTATAGTAGGTTAAACCCCCTACACACACACACACACACACACTGTTGTTGCCTGCTGCTCTCTGAAACACTGAAGCGCTGCTGTTACATAAGCAGGAGAACCAAGAGGAACTCTGGGAAATAAAACAGCAACCAGTCTGAACAAAGTCCTACACACACACACACACACACACACACACACACACACACACACACACACACACACACACACTCACACTCTGTATCCCTACAGTGTGATTAGATTATTATTCTGCAGCATATTGTTGTTAAAAGATATAGTATCTAGTATTTTCTAAAGCTGAAAGCTATTTCTTGACAGAAAAACATTCTGCGTTTATTTAATTCTTGTTGTTATTACATGAATCCTGGAGAATTTAAATAAATTGGGGCTGTCACAGTCTGAGAGTCTCACTTTGTTATTATAGAGCTTTTATAATTCAATTATATATTATCACAATATAGTCTGCTCTGATTGGTTAGCGCTGGCCCTGTTTTGATTTGTCGATAGGCTTATAGAGATGCACATAGATAACTAATCAGAAGAATAAGAAGTATGTTAAATGTGTTCATTATTCCACAAAATACAACAACGATAAATATGTAAAAATAGCTGTAATAAATATGGAATATATGTGTAAAATATAGCAACAGTCTCCATAATAGAAATGATTGTTTGTTGTTGTTATTAGTGATAACCTGCAGGTATCCTTCAGATAGGAATATTACTGTACAGTATTCCTGCCTCTGGAGATTACTCTCTTAATATCACAGATCTTTGAATACAGATGTGTTGACCCTTAGCAGCTGTGGGAATCTACATGGAAACAAGTGGATTACCTTTAACAGGTTCATTTCACCAACACCACTGCTTCTCACACCACAAGGCACCCTGTGGAGACCCTCAGTTAACGCCACACTTTCCCCTCATCATCGTGTGTGTGTGTGTGTGTGCCTGTGCCTGTGCCTCAGATAGCCGAGCTGGTAGTGGATAACAGCCGCTCTGCAGACGGACAGGTGGAGGGTCTGACGGACGCCTTCACTGAGCTGGAGTTCCTCAGCATGGTCAACGTGGGGCTGAGCTCTCTGAGCAAACTGCCCTCACTGCCCAAATTGCACAAGGTAACACACACACACACACACAGAATAAACAGCCAGAGGTCAGACCTCCTCAGGTGAAAGTACAGGTGGTGTTAACCCACTTACTGTTTCCTGTGCAGCTGGAGCTGAGTGACAACAACCTGTCCGGCTCTCTGGAGACCCTGTCAGAGAAATGTCCCAACCTGACCTACCTGAATCTGAGTGGGAACAAGATCAAGGAGCTGAGCAACGTGGAGGCCCTGGTGAACCTGAAGAGCCTGCAGAGCCTGGACCTGTTCAACTGTGAGATCACATCCCTGGAGGACTACCGGGAGAGCGTGTTTGAGCTGCTGCCCCAGGTCACCTACCTGGACGGCTTCGACCAGGAGGACAACGAGGCGCCAGACTCCGAGGCTGAGGACGACGGTCCGCCCAACACACACACACATACACACATACACACACACACACACACACACACACACACACACACACACACACACACATACACATACACACTTAAATTAGTGAGTCCACAGATCTGCAGGCCTCGCACACATATCTTGTGCACATGGCCTAAACTACCAAAATAACTGTACAAGAGTAGCCAGATTTATTAAATACATTGTACCAAGGTTGGTATTTTAAAAGTTTTGGGCACACGGACACACACATACAGGGACATATACACATTCACACACAGGGACACACACACACACTCAGAGACACACCCAACACTCCTTCAGAGGACCATCGATTTCTGCTTATTTTTGAAAGATTTTGAAGACGTAAACTGACTTATTGTGTGTGTGTGTGTGTGTGTGTGTGTGTGTGTGTGTGTGTGTGTGTGTGTGTGTGTGTAGATGAGGACGGGGAGGACGGAGTGGCTCCAGTCGGAGACTACGATGACGAGGACGATGAGGACGAGGATGAGGACGGTTCGGAGGGGGGGGAGGTCGGGGCGCTGAGCTTCCAGGTGAACCGCGCCGCCCAGGTGAGACACTCTGCTGTCCAATCAGAGACCAGCTGCTGCTTTTGCTGTGAAAGTACTAACCCTCTTCCTCCTGCTTCCTGTCAGGACGAGGACGACGATGATGACGAGTTTGGAGACGAAGAGGAGGAAGGTGAGTGAAACATCATGGGATATCTCCTTTGACTGTCTCTCGCTGACTGTCCGTCTCTCTGACTGTCTCTCTCTCTCTGACTGTCTCTCTCTCTCTGACTGTCTCTCTCTCTCTCTGACTGTCTCTCTCTCTCTGACTGTCTCTCTCTCTCTGACTGTCTCTCTCTCTCTGACTGTCTCTCTCTCTCTCTGACTGTCTCTCTCTCTCTGACTATCTCTCTCTCTCTGACTGTCTCTCTCTCTCTCTCTCTGACTGTCTCTCTCTCTCTGACTGTCTCTCTCTCTGACTGTCTCTCTCTCTCTGACTGTCTCTCTGTCTCTCTCTCTCTGACTGTCTATCTCTCTGACCGTCTCTCTCTCTCTGTCTCTCCCTCTCTCTCTCTCTGACTGTCTCTCTCTCTCTCTCTCTGACTGTCTCTCTCTCTCTCTCTGACTGTCTCTCTCTGTCTCTCTCTCTCTCTGACTGTCTATCTCTCTGACCGTCTCTCTCTCTCTGTCTCTCTCTCTGACTGTCTCTCTCTCTCTCTCTCTCTGACTGTCTCTCTCTCTCTCTCTCTCTCTCTCTCTGACTGTCTCTCTCTCTCTGACTGTCTCTCTCTGTCTCTCTCTCTCTGACTGTCTCTCTCTCTCTCTGACTGTCTCTCTCTGTCTCTCTCTCTCTGACTGTCTCTCTCTCTCTCTGACTGTCTCTCTCTCTCTCTCTCTCTCTGACTGTCTCTCTCTCTCTCTCTGACTGTCTCTCTCTCTGTCTCTCTCTCTCTCTGACTGTCTCTCTCTGTCTCTCTCTCTCTGACTGTCTCTCTCTCTCTCTGACTGTCTCTCTCTCTCTCTCTCTCTCTCTGACTGTCTCTCTCTCTCTCTGACTGTCTCTCTCTGACTGTCTCTCTGACTGTCTCTCTCTCTCTCTGACTGTCTCTCTCTCTCTCTGACTGTCTCTCTGTCTCTCTCTCTCTCTGACTGTCTCTCTCTCTCTGACTGTCTCTCTGACTGTCTCTCTCTCTCTCTGACTGTCTCTCTCTCTCTCTGACTGTCTCTCTCTCTCTGACTGTCTCTCTCTCTGACTGACAAATGAGAATATATTTCTGATCTATACACAGAGATAGAACTACACCTCAACACGTGTGTGTGTGTGTGTGTGTGTGTGTGTGTGTGTGTGTGTGTGTGTGTGCGTGTCTCTCCTCTGACTGTCTCTCGTCTGATTGGCTGTCTCTCTGCAGAGGAGCATGCAGGGTTGCAGGGGGAGAAGAGGAAGCGAGACGTGGACGACGAGGGCGAGGATGAGGAGGACGATGAAGACTAGCGTCCCTCAGGACGGTGATAGTGTGTTAGAGCCTCGTCTTTATTTTAGATATCAGAGATTATCAGGACTACAGAGTGATGTCACTTCCTGTCCACCGGACTCTTCCTGCAGGTCATGGGGGGGGGGGCTGCTTCAGGGACCAGACCAGAGGCAAGACTTTAGAGACCGGGTCTTCATGGTGGGAGCTGTTTCTAAAGTCTTGTCTCTGGTCTGGACTTCCTGAGTCTCCATCCTGCGAGTCGGACCCCGTCCCAGAGTTTACCCCCCCTCCCTGCAGCCCCCACTTCCTGTCTCTCTGCATCATATCTCTGGACTTCCTGTCGTTTTGACTCTCCAGGTATCTGGACTCTCAGGAGAGGAACCCCCCCACCCTCGTGTTCAGCCCTGGTCACATGACTCTGCAGTTTGATTTGTAATGGGGGGGGGGGGGGGGGGTATTAGCTCTGTTTTTTTGTCTCTGAACAGCTGTTGTTTTTTTTTTTGTTGTTCATCCTCAAACTGTCCCCCCCCATGAGAGGCTCAGAGCGCCACTTCAGGCTCCGCCCCCGAAACTAAACGCAACCCCCGCGGTGCGTTCAGGTGCCTCTCCGCTCTGTTTACATCCAGTTATTATCAGACTTTCATCCAATCACATGTGAGTCTGCAGGTCACATGACAAACTGTCCGTCCTTCCCCCCCCTACGGTGTAATCTGCATAGCTACAAAAAGCTGAAATTGTATTTTTATATTTAATGTTTTCTGTCAGGTTTAAATCTGTGTGAGTGTGACTGATCTCTGGCACCTGAATGCACCGCTGCAGTGCATTGTGGGAACCTTAGGGCTGGTAAAGATGTGGGCGGGGCCTGAAGCACACCTGAGGCGTCTGATTCAGGTGTGCTCTGCATGGGATTCTGCAGCCTCGCAGCATCGGGAGGAGCAGACCCCCCCCAGGAGATCAGATGTTATTATGTGGGGTTAGGATGGGGGGGTCTGCTCCTCCTGGGGTGGTCTGCTCCTCCTGGGGGGGGTCTGCTTCTCCTGGGGGGTTCTGCTCCTCCTGGGCGGGGGTTTAATAACTGCTGTTAGATTACTGACTGCACTCCTGAACCATGACTCAGCACTCTGTTGTTCTGTGACACGCGTGTAACATCCTGTCACATGATCAGAGAGGGGCTGCAGTTGTCGTAGCCCCCCCCCCCTCAGGACTCACAGGTCTGTCCTGGTCAGGAGTGCAGCGTCTGGTTTTAGGGCGATATGTACATAGACTTCAGGTTGTTTTTTAATGACTTTAATAATGTTTGTTTCTGAGGTTGTAGTTGACCCGTGTCTGACCTGTGTCTGACCCTGGACCCCGGCTGTCACGCTCCTGTCTGTGGGGAAACTGTGTGTGTGTGTGTTGTGTGAGCTGAGGGGTTTTCAATTAAAAACATAAAGAAAATAAAGGAGGTGTGTTTGAAGGTGAAGACGTGGTCCTGCGGGGGGGAACAGAAGCTGCTACTCCACAAATGTCAGAAGTAATGTGTTATATTACATCCAACCTGTTACTCACACCCAGTCCTGGGGACACAGGCTGAGTGCAGCAGGGATTGAACCGGTGCTCCTCTGGTCAGCGCACCACCCCACTGTATGTCCCCCCCTCCCCTGATTATAAATAACTCTTTATTTTACTCAATGGTAGCAACCCCCCACCCCAGTGCCAGAATCAAACCTGATTTCCGGAACAAAACATAAAGAGAGGAGCTACAGGTCGAGGGTGCCAGAGAGGAAACTACACAGATAAATACAAACAGAGTGATGTCAACAACAACAACAACAGCAGCAGCTTAGTGAACCTGAGCCCCAGACTGAGGAGGGATCTTCTCTAGTGTAAGACAGGACATCAGGTCCACTGAGAATGGGAAGGGAGGGGGGGGCAGAGAGTGGAGAAGGAAGGTCCAGATTCAGATCCAGCTAAACAGACACTAAATGTTCTTCCACTATCTCTCCAGAGGCCTGTACTCTGAAGCCAGTCCCACAGACCCTGGATCAGTTTGAGTTCTCTGGCTTAACTAAACCGAACAAACACGATCTCGCTATTCGGTCCCGCCCCGCTGGGTATCACCTCGGTAACCCAGGGTTTCTCTGTCCGGCTGAGAGCGCGCTCACGTGGAAGGGGCGGGGTTAGCAACCTTTGACCAATCACAAACCCGGAGAAGCGTACTGACAGCGGAGCGTCATACGTCATGAATGAAGAGTTCATGTTAGACCAATAAGAAGTTCCACTTTAAACATCCATGACTTTTGGATGATGAGATAATGAGTGCGACACCGTGTGCTCTGAGGTACTTTGCTCCGGTTCCTTATGTTGTGGCAGATATGTTTAAACTTGCTAAACACAAATGTAATCAAATAGTTCTGAAGATGGGCGATGATATTCTTTTGATGTTCCTGTTTACACAGTCGCTGATTTTTACCTGCAAATGGAAGTTTGAACTGTATCTCCTTTATCCCCTAATATGACTCGAATATAGAGCTCTGATTGGTCAGCAGGCTGTGAGCTCTGATTGGTCAGCAGGCTGTGAGCTCTGATTGGTCAGCAGGCTGTGAGCTCTGATTGGTCAGCAGGCGGGGCTTTCCCTGAGTTGATCTCTTATCTGGAACATGCTCCGGAGCAGGTTAGGTGTTCAGCATAAGTTACCATGGAGATCTACCCCGGTAAGAAGTGAACCAGCGCCTTAGGACCAGAAACCCAGAGTGAACCTGAAGTTAGCTCGCTCACCGCAAATCCTGCTTGGTCCTACAGGCTTCAGGTGGGGGCTCGTTTATTTCACAGTTCAATAACTCCTGATAGAAAACAGAGCAGTCCATTGGATATATTCTGTAATAAATAATGAACACTGTCCCTTAGATAAATATAAATATATTTTTATCACAGTGAGCTTTCTGCATTTAACTGCCACACACACACACACACACACACACACACACACACACACACACACACACACACACACTTCCATCTGCTGAGAAACATCCATACGTGATGAGAGAAGCTGTTATGAGAGAAAGCAAGGAACAGGGTTAAACATATTACTAAAAGTGTGTGTGTGTGTGTGTGTGTGTGTGTGTGTGTGTGTGTGTGTGTGTGTGTGTGTGTGTCCTGCAGATGGCGCTCTTGTCTTTCTGCTGAACTCACAAAACTTCATTCATTTCTTTATTTTTAAAACTTTACATATTTAAATATAAGCACGTTCCTATTAGTATGTTTTATCAAACTTTCTCCCACCTTTTAGTTTAATTTCCTTTAATAAATCCTGCTCTGTGATTGGCTGTCAGACCCATCCTGCTCTGTGATTGGCTGTCAGACCCATCCTGCTCTCTGATTGGTCCTCTTCACCTGTTAAATCAAATTTAAAATCTAAATAAAAAGCACCTTCTTAAGTTTAATAATCAGTCACTAAAGGACGGGTTGAAATGTTTGACTTTAATCAGTTTATAAACCAGAAGAGGAACTTGTGTTTCCTTTAGGAGGCAAGGAGTGACCTCCGACCTTCTTTCTTCTGCTGTCAGATTTCAAACAGATCAAACTGCTAAACTGTTCTTTAAAGGCTGTAACAGCTGTGATCCCCCCTCCCACACACACACACACACACACACAGCCTCCCCAGGGAGCTTCCTGTCTGACTGCAGTCCCCTGAGAGTCGGCTGCTCTGATTGGTCCATGACCAACCAAGTTTCAGGGAGAAAAGACACATAAAGCAAGGTGTGTGTGTGTGTGTGTGTGTGTGTGTGTGTGTGTGTGTGTGTGTGTGTGTGTGTGTGTGTGTGTGTGTGTGCGTGAAATATTTACTCTCTGAAAGGTTTTGGTCGTCATGCTACTTTTACAACACACAGATACGTGAACACACACACACAGTGCAGAGCTGTGATTGGACGACACATGGATGACATCATTGTGACCTCAGCGTGTCGTTGATGATGTCACTGTTCCCTATTGGGAATAAAAAATACATATTTTTAGTTTCTGTTGCTACCAGAGACTCTTCTTCTTCAGGGTGGTGGAGTCCGTAAGGTCTGGGCCTGGGAACAGGAAGGACACCGGTTCAAGTCCCCAAAGACCAAGTACCGCCAAGGTGTCACTGAGCAAGGCAACATTGCCTACACTGCTCCCAACAGGATGCTTCTTCTTCTCCTCCTTCTTCTTCTTCTTCTTCTTCTTCTTCTTCTTCTTCTTCTTCTTCTTCTTCTTCTTCTTCTTCTTCTTCTTCTTCTTCTTCTCCTTCTTCTTCTTCTTCTTCTTCTCCTTCTTCTTCTCCTTCTCCTTTCCTTCTCCTTCTTCTTCTCCTTCTCCTTTCCTTCTTCTTCTCCTTCTCCTTCTCCTTCTTCTTCTCCTTCTCCTTCTCCTTCTCCTTCTCCTTCTTCTTCTCCTTCTCCTTTTTCTCCTTCTTCTCCTTCTCCTTTCCTTCTTCTCCTTCTCCTTCTCCTTCTCCTTCTTCTCCTTCTCCTTCTCCTTCTCCTTCTCCTTCTCCTTCTCCTTCTTCTCCTTCTCCTTCTTCTTCTTCTTCTTCTTCTCGATGTAAAGTAGAAAAATAAAGGATGGATAAGAAGAGAGGAATAAATGAGGTCGATGTTTGAACAGACGCTGCAGGGCTCTGAATCACACACACACACAGACACACACCATCCCCCAATACACTCACACACACTTTTATAATCCCCCCTGTTTTAAATGAGAACAAAGTGTAACACTAACCTGGAACACACCGGACTGCTGTGTGTGTGTGTGTGTGTGTGTGTGTGTGTGTGTGTGTGTGTGTGTGTGTGTGTGTGTGTGTGTGTGTGTGTGTGTGTGCGCGTGTGTGCGCGTGCGCGCGTGCGCGTTGTCGTGTTAATAAAACATGTAATACACCCCCCTCACACACAGTGATGATGACACAAAGCAGAGCAAATAATTTATGAGAGTCTGATGTGAACACAATCAGACTGGTTTAATCCCAGTAAATAACCCAGTTAACACACACACACACAGACACACACACACACACACACACACACACAGACACACACACACACACAGACACACACACACACACACACACACACACACACACACACACACACACACACACACACACACAGTTTTTGTAATATTCAAAATAAATGTCAGTAATGAGGGGGGGCTAAGCTAGGCTAACATGTTCCCTGTGTTTCCAGTGTCTGTGCTAAGCTAGGCTAACACTCCTGCAGACAGAGAAGAGGAGGTTTATGAATAATAGTCAGACGGCTCTTTAAGGTAGAGACAGCAAACACAGAGGCTGATTAGTCATTAAGAAATGCTCACGCATGCATAAACACACACACACACACACACACACACACAGACACACAGACACACACACACACACACACACAGTCTCTGAGGTCAGTGAACCGTAACAGAGCAGATGTAGGGCAGCACAAACAGCATCGCTCCATTACACAACTCCACCTCTAGTGTGTGTGTGTGTGTGTGTGTGTGTGTGTGTGTGTTTGTGTGTGTGTGTGTGTGTGTTTGTGCCAATAGCACAGCTGTATTTCTGGATCATGTGACTGGGATCAGAATTTGTGTTTACAGTAAGAATAGACTGGGATTCTGTCCTCTTTGAAACGCTCTGCTCTGATTGGTTCGAGCCTCTGCAGACCCTTGACATGCACCAACAGAACACAGGAGGGGGGGTTGGGGTAAAAAGGTGTTTTTATTCCAACAAGAGAACCGTTATAAATGTTTCAGAACGCTCCTTTTACCCACAGTGCATTGTTGTACAGTAATTCAAACAGCATTCAAAAACATCAACATATAAATCTGTAGTAAATAAAACACTTAATGAATGAGAAATAGATAAACACGTGTTGACCCACATCACGTTAACAACAGAATCAGCCTCTGGTCTCTGGTGCAGGAACACTGGGACTGGGATTAAGAACTGTGCAGAAGAAACACATCTACACAAACACAGAGAGCCTTTAGAGAACCAGGATCCTGACGGGAAGGATCCGTCTGAGCTTCAGAAAGTGCTTTTATCAGAGGCAGTAAACCAGTTCACTGACCGTACTCACTGGTGGTTTACCGTTAATAATAATAAGACGGGTTCCTCAATAATCTGTACCGACTCTAATAATTCATATGTTTTTTAGATTATTTGGCAGAGTTCTGTCACATGAAGAGCGTCATGATTTAAATCTTACGCTAAGGTCATGGAGGGAGTCGGCATCAGTACTTTCATCTGAGAGCTTGCAGCGGCAGAGCCGGCGGGCAGCAGCAAGGACATTAACTCCTGTCTCCTCTCAAAGGTCTCCTATCTTCCTAACTCCTCTTCCTCACGTCTCCTCTATGCCAAAATGTCCCCTCGTACTGAGCGGGACTCTGTCTTCACATGATGAAGACGCCTCAGCAGCTCCTCATCAGGTATGTTAGGAAACATTAATCACACGCTATGAATCACGCTATGAATCCTTCTTTTGTAAACGTTGCAATTCACAGTAAATTCAGAGGGTCTCAGGGCGGATCCTCGCTGGTGTCAGAACGGTTAATAAAATACAGCTTTAAAGAGTTCCTCCTGTAAACGTTATATTAATATTCACACATATTAAACCTGGGGTCTCTCGGGGGGGGGTTATTGCTTATCTCTGGTCAGGCTGTTAAGTCCCTGACCCTGCAGCTGGTGAGCTCGGAGACAGGAAGACATCACATATATAATAATCAATAATCAGTGCGGAGACATTTAATAAACGCTGAACTCTGCTCTGAGAAACGTCTCAAACCACAAAATGTGATTCTTATTTTCCCAAAAACCTGAATATCTGAGAAGCTGGAAGAAGACTTGGGAGGGGGTTAGGGCTTCTCACACACACCGAGCAGAGACTTCAGAGGGACGGACGTCACAGGGAGAAGCCAGAGTGTGAGGACACACACCTGTCCTTGCCTTACATCTTCATGTCGTCCTGATGGGTTTAACGATCAGACCTGGAATGAAGAGGCATTAGTTTGTTGATGGTTCTCTTTTCTGAACAGCCAATCAGAGAGCTGTATTTTATCTGACATCTCCCAGCCGGTCAGCTGTTCGGTGTGTCGGATCAAAGAAACCGTGTAAAAATTAGAAAATCCTCAAAGAGTTTTTATTGGACAGAGGACAGGAGGACCTGAGGAGGACCTTAGCTGGAGCTTCAGGGCGTCTCAGACTCCTCGTCCTCGGGGGAGGTGGGTGAGGCCGGCGTGTCCCCGCCCCCCTCCTCCGCCTTGCTCTCCTTCTCGTAGGTCTTCCTGCGCTGGCGCCGCAGCGTCTGGCTCTGCAGCTCCTTCACCTCCTGCAGGATCTGCTGCGCCTCCTGCCACGACGACACGGCCTCCTCCAGCAGGCGCTCCGCTTCGTCCCGCCGCCGGCCCACCTCCAGGTCCTTCTCCGGGGGGGAAGAGGGGAAGCTCCTCGGAATCTCACTGGGTGACTCCTGGCTCCCTCTAACCTGGGGGGAGTCAGACCCCGTGGGGCTGGGAGGGGAGTCAGGGGGGTCATCCTCCCTGTTGGAGCTCAACGACAGTTTGAGACCCGCTGCATCTAAGACGGTGAGGCGGGGGGAGTCGCTTGGTCTGGGGGAGTCGCTGGGTCTGGGGGAGTCGCTGGGTCTGGGGGAGCTGGACCCTCTGGAGCGAGGCGAATCCATCCCTTTGGATCGGATCTTCTTGGCTTTGGACCGAGCAGACTCCCTCCCCCTCAGACGGGGAGAGTCTCTCCCCCGGAGACGAGGGGAGTCGCTGCTCCTGCTGCGAGGAGAACCCGAGGATTTACTGAGGAGAGTAAAAGCAACAGGTTTATCATTGGGGGGGGGGCAGGTCTGAGGTTAACACTAGCTGTGAGATGCCCCCCCAATATACTAGAGTAGTAATAGAGTCATTGAACTGACCTGGAGTGGGGAGAGTCAGAGCCCCGGAGGTGATGCAGGCAGGGGGAGTCGATGCCCTTCAGATAGGGGGAGTTGCCCCCCCGCTCTCGCTCCGCCTTGGCTTTCTGCAGCTCCTGTGGACAGAGCGTTACATGTTAGTATCATGTCCTCCTTATGTCAGTATCATGTCAGTATCATGTCATCATCATGTCAGCATCATGTCCTCCTCATGTCAGTATCATGTCAGTATCATGTTAGTAACATGTTAGTGTCATGTCTTCCTCATCTCAGTATCATATTAGTATTGTGTGAGTATCATGTGAGTATCATGTCATCATCACGTCAGCATCATGTTAGTATCATGTTAGTATCATGTTAGTATCATGTTAGTATCATGTCATCATCACGTCAGCATCATGTCCTCCTCATGTCAGTATCATGTTAGTATCATGTCAGTATCATGTCAGTATCATGTTAGTATCATGTTAGTATCATGTCAGTATCATGTCATCATCACGTCAGCATCATGTCCTCCTCATGTCAGTATCATGTTAGTATCATGTTAGTATCATATTAGTATCATGTTAGTATCATGTCAGTATCATGTTAGTATCATGTCAGTATCATGTCAGTATCATGTCAGTATCATGTTAGTATCATATTAGTATCATGTCAGTATCATGTCAGTATCATGTTAGTATCATGTCAGTATCATGTCAGTATCATGTCCTCCTCATGTTAGTATCATGTTAGTATCATGTTAGTATCATGTCAGTATCATGTTAGTATCATGTCAGTATCATGTCAGTATCATGTCAGTATCATGTTAGTATCATATTAGTATCATGTCAGTATCATGTCAGTATCATGTTAGTATCATGTTAGTATCATGTCAGTATCATGTCAGAATCATATTAGTATCATGTTAGTATCATATTAGTATCATGTCAGTATCATGTCCTCCTCATGTCAGTATCATGTTAGTATCATGTTAGTATCATGTCAGTATCATGTCAGTATCATGTTAGTATCATGTTAGTATCATGTTAGTATCATGTCAGTATCATGTCAGTATCATGTCAGTATCATGTCCTCCTCATGTCCTCCTCATGTCAGTATCATGTCAGTATCATGTCAGTATCATGTCAGTATCATGTTAGTATCATGTTAGTATCATGTCAGTATCACGTCAGCATCATGTTAGTATCATGTTAGTATCATGTTAGTATCATGTTAGTATCATGTCATCATCACGTCAGCATCATGTCCTCCTCATGTCAGTATCATGTTAGTATCATGTCAGTATCATGTCAGTATCATGTTAGTATCATGTTAGTATCATGTTAGTATCATGTCATCATCACGTCAGCATCATGTCCTCCTCATGTCAGTATCATGTTAGTATCATGTCAGTATCATGTCAGTATCATGTCATCATCACGTCAGCATCATGTCCTCCTCATGTCAGTATCATGTTAGTATCATGTTAGTATCATATTAGTATCATGTTAGTATCATGTCAGTATCATGTTAGTATCATGTCAGTATCATGTCAGTATCATGTCAGTATCATGTTAGTATCATATTAGTATCATGTCAGTATCATGTCAGTATCATGTTAGTATCATGTCAGTATCATGTCAGTATCATGTCCTCCTCATGTTAGTATCATGTTAGTATCATGTCAGTATCATGTTAGTATCATGTCAGTATCATGTCCTCCTCATGTCAGTATCATGTTAGTATCATGTTAGTATCATGTTAGTATCATGTCAGTATCATGTCAGTATCATGTTAGTATCATGTTAGTATCATGTTAGTATCATGTCAGTATCATGTCAGTATCATGTCAGTATCATGTCCTCCTCATGTCCTCCTCATGTCAGTATCATGTCAGTATCATGTCAGTATCATGTTAGTATCATGTCAGTATCATGTCCTCCTCATGTCAGTATCATGTTAGTATCATGTTAGTATCATGTCAGTATCATGTCGTCCTCATGTCAGTATCATGTCAGTATCATGTTAGTATCATGTCAGTATCATGTTAGTATCATGTCCTCCTCATGTCAGTATCATGTCCTCCTCATGTCAGTATCATGTCAGTATCATGTTAGTATCATGTCAGTATCATGTCAGTATCATGTTAGTATCATGTCAGTATCATGTCAGTATCATGTTAGTATCATGTCCTCCTCATGTCAGTATCATGTCAGTATCATGTCCTCCTCATGTCAGTATCATGTTAGTATCATGTCAGTATCATGTTAGTATCATGTTAGTATCATGTCAGTATCATGTTAGTATCATGTCAGTATCATGTCCTCCTCATGTCCTCCTCATGTCAGTATCATGTTAGTATCATGTTAGTATCATGTCAGTATCATGTTAGTATCATGTTAGTATCATGTCAGTATCATGTCAGTATCATGTCAGTATCATGTCAGTATCATGTCAGTATCATGTTAGTATCATGTTAGTATCATGTCAGTATCATGTCCTCCTCATGTCCTCCTCATGTCAGTATCATGTCAGTATCATGTCCTCCTCATGTTAGTATCATGTCAGTATCATATTAGTATCATGTCAGTATCATGTTAGTATCATGTCCTCCTCATGTTAGTATCATGTCAGTATCATATTAGTATCATGTCAGTATCATGTTAGTATCATGTCCTCCTCATGTTAGTATCATGTCAGTATCATGTTAGTATCATATTAGTATCATGTCAGTATCATGTTAGTATCATGTCAGTATCATATTAGTATCATGTCAGTATCATGTTAGTATCATGTCCTCCTCATGTTAGTATCATGTCAGTATCATGTCAGTATCATATTAGTATCATGTCAGTATCATGTTAGTATCATGTCAGTATCATATTAGTATCATGTCAGTATCATGTTAGTATCATGTCAGTATCATGTCAGTATCATATTAGTATCATGTCAGTATCATGTTAGTATCATGTCCTCCTCATGTTAGTATCATGTTAGTATCATGTCAGTATCATATTAGTATCATGTCAGTATCATGTTAGTATCATGTTAGTATCATGTCAGTATCATATTAGTATCATGTCAGTATCATGTTAGTATCATGTCCTCCTCATGTTAGTATCATGTCAGTATCATGTTAGTATCATATTAGTATCATGTTAGTATCATGTCCTCCTCATGTTAGTATCATGTCAGTATCATGTCAGTATCATATTAGTATCATGTCAGTATCATGTTAGTATCATGTCAGTATCATATTAGTATCATGTCAGTATCATGTTAGTATCATGTCAGTATCATGTCAGTATCATATTAGTATCATGTCAGTATCATGTTAGTATCATGTCCTCCTCATGTTAGTATCATGTTAGTATCATGTCAGTATCATATTAGTATCATGTCAGTATCATGTTAGTATCATGTCCTCCTCATGTTAGTATCATGTCAGTATCATGTTAGTATCATGTCCTCCTCATGTCAGTATCATGTTAGTATCATGTCAGTATCATGTTAGTATCATGTCAGTATCATGTTAGTATCATGTCCTCCTCATGTCAGTATCATGTCTTCCTCATGTCCTGCTCATGTTAGTATCATGTCCTCCTCATGTCAGTATCATGTCCTCCTCATGTTAGTATCATGTTAGTATCATGTCAGTATCATGTTAGTATCATGTCAGTATCATATTAGTATCATGTCAGTATCATATTAGTATCATGTCAGTATCATGTTAGTATCATGTCCTCCTCATGTCAGTATCATGTCTTCCTCTGGTACCTGCAGCCTCATCTCCTCCAGCAGCTCCTGCGCTCGCTGCATCCTCTGAGCGATGAGGCTCTGCAGCTGACCCACCGGCTGCAGCGAGGCCCCGGACCCCCCTGACCCCTCCTCCGTCGGGCAGCGCTTGAGAGCCGAGCGAAACTCTGAGCGAATCATCGCAGGTCTGAAGGGAAGCAGAGGGGGGAGGGATGAAGAAAGTAACTTTCCCTGAACGCTTTTTCTGTGAACGGACCGTCTGCAGAGCCCTGAGACCGCCAGCAGAACCCTGAGACCGCCAGCAGAACCCTGAGACCGTCAGCAGAACCCTGAGACCGTCAGCAGAGCCCTGAGACCGTCAGCAGAGCCCTGAGACCGTCTGCAGAGCCCTGAGAACGTCAGCAGAGCCCTGAGAACGTCTGCAGAGCCCTAATAACGTCAGCAGAGCCCTGAGACCATCAGCAGAGCCCTGAGACCGTCAGCAGAGCCATGAGACCATCAGCAGAGCCCTGAGACCGTCAGCAGAGCCCTGAGACTGTCAGCAGGTGAGATTTGTCGTTTTTCCACAAGACGACAGCCAACCCTCTAAATGTTTTCTGGATGGAGGAAGATGAACGTGTATAGGAGCCTCCAAAACCTCGGCTCCCACTCTCTGAGGATCTGAAGGAGGATCTGAAGGAGCATCTGAAGGAAGATTTAAGGTGTTACCTGGAGGAGAGGACTTCATCCATGGAGGCGCAGCGCCCGCGGCCCTGCATGCTGAACCTCTTCCCAGGCTGAGGCGTCCGACTCTGGGCCTGAAGGACCTGAAACACAGGGCTGAGGTTCAAACTAACGACTTCTACCTGGTCTCCCATTGAGGGACACAGAGACCAGGACTGGATCTGAGTCTGGGGGCTTTTCTCAGTGCAGTTCACTGAGGGGAGCCTCCGGACTCAGATCCAGTCCTAGAGTATGAACAGTTTCTCAGGTCTAAGACCAGGAAGGGAAGGCTCTCCAGACCTGCTGGCTCTTGGGGGTCTTTGAGGGCTCCAGGTGGGTATGCTTCCCCCAGGAGAGCTCGCTTCCCCTGGGCAGGCTGCTGGTCTTCACTTTGGGCTCCTTGGAAGCGACTCTCAGTTTCGACACGTCGGTCCCTGCTCGCTGCCGGACGCCCACCCCCGAAAACCCCACAGCCGCCACCTGTCCACAGGAGCCCCCCCGAGGCAGGTCAGCCTCCCAGGACCCCCGGGAGTCCGCATCGTAGTCCGGAGAGAAACCGTCCTCCTCCGCAACCAGATCCAGGGTCAGCATCCCGTGGGAGGAGGTGGACGCCTGCGGGAGGGGTCGTAGAGAAGACTTTACTGCAGTGTCAGCGCTGAGCTAAAAGACGCTAACGCTGGGCTATAAAGGACCCCTCTCAGGAACCATGGACCTCCAGACCCGGGACAGGGTCTCAGAGTCCTGGTGTCTCTAATAATATAAGACACGTCTCCGTACCACGGCCATCAGGTGTCCTCGGGTCGGCAGCCGGCGGCTGTGAGGGATCCTTGCCCGATCTCTGGTGGGATGAACCAGAGCTCCTTCCTCCTCAATGGTCACCTGGACACACACACACACACACACACACACACACACACACACACACACACACACACACACACACACACACACACACACACACACACACACACACACACACACACGCACACTGAGTCTGAGACCCCCTGTGATGTAGAAGCAGGTTGAACTGTTGGACGGACGGTGCGGTACCTGGTCTAGGATGCGGTTCTTGGCCTTGATGATGGCCAGGTTCAGAGAGTTGACCCAGGACTCCTTCTCCTCAGGACTCACAGCCAGGAACAGGAGGTTAGGGACCTGCAGAGACACAGAGGCTGAGTCAGCTGGGGGGCACAGAGACACAGAGGCTGAGTCTGCTGGGGGGCACAGAGACACAGAGGCTGAGTCTGCTGGGGGGCACAAAGACACAGAGGCTGAGTCTACTGGGGGGCACAGAGACACAGAGGCTGAGTCTGCTGGGGGGCACAGAGACACAGAGGCTGAGTCTGCTGGGGGGCACAGAGACACAGAGGCTCATCTCCTTCTTGTACACAGCGTCAGTGTTGACCCTCCAGTTCAGTTCGTTGTACTTGTAGTCCTCCACCACAGCCACATCCTCTCCCAGAATGCACCGGGGCAGTGGAGACGTCCTCTTCCTCCTGAAGTCAATGACCATCTCTCTGGTCTTGGCCACATTCAGAAGCAGATGGTTTCTTCCAGTCCACAAAACCCTCCACCAGCGCTC